>NC_044361.1:12332278-12472019 GCF_007364275.1 Archocentrus centrarchus | reverse complement strand
TTTGTCTCGCTTATAATGTCATTTAAATATAATTACAGTAATTACACTAATGCCTTCAAATTTCTGTGAAATGATCTAGTTAGCATAGGAGGGCTGTTCATGAACCAACTTGTGTGTTTACTCCTGTGTGTGTGGTGTGTGTGCCAGATTTTTGCTGCAGCATACATGTCTAACAGACTCTAATAATAGATGAAGGGAGAGCGCGGACCCCCTCCACCCCAACACGCACAAACACACATATTCTGCAGCCTAGGTTAACCCTGGAAATAAAGAAATAAAGGCAATACATGGAGAACCTGAGGAGAATCTTGAATGTCAGTTGCTGGTAGGAAAGATGGATTGCCTGAATTCTCCACCAATCACCAAACAACACATTGGCTGCAGCATTGATTGATGAAGTATTTAAGTCGTCAATCTCACATCACCTGCTTTTCTTTTCTCTCTTTCAGCCAAACGGCTTCAGAAAAGCTATGCTGTGTCTGCAGATCGGATCAACCCTGACCAACGGGAAGCGTCAAGGGTTTTTCAGTTTCTCTGAATTTCAGAAACAAAAATTTAAAAAAAGGACTGGCGGAGAGGCCAAAATTTGGACAAACTTAATAGTTGGCAAGTTTGTGCTGCACATACTGTATGTTGTGACCTATCCTGTCACAAAGGGAGAGGTGAGAAGTACCACTCCACATACTGAAGCAGTCCTCTTCTAAACTGCAACTCATGCAAGCTCCAGTCACAGTACTATGGAACAGGCTGTAGTGTATATAACTCAGTCCAATATTATTGATTACATATCACAATTAACAATAATAATATTGATAAAAATGGAACATTAGCTCTCACCTCTGACCTTATCTGCGGACCTCTTTGTACTCTATGATGTATTGAACATCATAATCATGCTTGAGTACACTCTGCTTTTAAAAAGAAAGAAAAAAAGGCGAGGGAGGGGTGGTCAGTGGGGCCACACTTATGAGCAAAGACAACACTTCACACCTGCAGATATTGTGTTGACAGTAGATCGGAGAGCAAATACAGAACCAATGTTTTCTTGGAGTTAGCCTGAAGAGGCCATTGATCCCCCAGTTAACCTATTCTCCTGCATCGGTTCAGCAGCAAACCCTGGGAGGAAAGCGTGCCCCCCTCCCCACCTATCACCACCATCACACCACCACCACCACTCCACCTGGGCCATTGTTTCCCTTCCCTAATATGATACCCCCTGAAGGTTCTCCACAGACCTCATTTCTAATCAATGCATGTGGTTGGTGGGATCATCCTGTCTCTGCAAATTAATGACTTCACTTTTTTCTGTGGTTTCATTCCATCGATTTGTTTTATTAGCCCATTGATCTCCAAGCACCACCTCCCCACCTAACCCAGCTCCAACCCTCTGCTTCTTCTTTACTATCAATATGAGAGCTGATGGCATCAATTCTGAAAAGAAAAAGTGCTTCCTTCATCAACTGATGGTTTCTGAAAAATATGTAGATTTGTGTTTTTTGTGACTGTAAAATGATTTATTGACTTTTTTTAATTTTCTATGTTCTCTGTGAGCCAAAAACACGTAAATCTCCAGGTTAAACTAATCTAGTTTCATTAGTTTAATACAACTGTCATGGTCTAAATCACTCAGACATTCATCTGGTCAGGGCTCGCTGGTCTTATTAACAGCCATATCTAACTCTCTCCTCTATAATTCCCTTTGAGATCCGAACAAAAGGATAGGAAGTGCTTTACTCTGACAAGTCAGACTTCACTTCACAGGAGGAATTACAGCTTTTCATTTTCTGTCACTGGAGCGTTTTAGTGAGGTGCCCCACTACCATAACGATGTCCTTTCTCTCTTGTTTTATGACTCGAACCGTGCACAAAGAGTTGATTCACAGTAATCACTTATGAAAACACAAATGCCCATGTGTGTATGTATGTGACAACCAAAAAAGTACACATACTATATATTCAAACGCTGAAAGAAATATAGTCAGCGCCATTTGTGCCAGACACAAAGACTTACACCCTCAAGTGAAAGAAAAACACACAAATTCCCCAAAGGGAAACAAAATTCAAATGTGTGGTCAGTCAAGTTAGCCGAGGTGTCCATTATTGCTTCTGTCGGAATCCATTTGGATAAACACAGTTTACATTCTCTGGACAACCACAGTTCCATGTTGTCCTCTCACATGTTGCAGCCATATTATTCCTGTCCTTCCCAAGCCATCAGATAGTGGCACATGCCATCTAAGGAGAAAAAAACCCACAAGAAATGCTAAAGGCTGTACAGTTTTGGACTCCACTAATCCTAAAAGTATTTTATTTTGGCTCTGAAACTACATCAATATCTAGAGAACGTCAGTGTTCAAAGATGAGAGAGCGACTATCAAGTACCCAACTCCCTCGACCAAACGCATGTTTATCCAGCTTGTGGGAATTCCTGTTCCACAGAATGGATCTGGAGTTGTCATGACTGGCCATGTTCCCATCCCACCGTGGCTGGCTCTTTCATGAAAATCACATCCCACACAGATGACTGCCCACTTTTCCGCTCCTTATAGATATTGCCCTGGTGAGCTGGCAGCAGGAGATATTGCTAGTGTGTTTACACATGAAAAGAGCACGGAAATGACCCCTAAATAAACACATTCACATCTACGCATGCAGGTATCCTGAGCAAATTTATGTGACTGACCAGACTGTAACAACTATTCCTGCACGTTGACCACCAAGACTACCAGTCAGCAAATGTCTCTGCTGATTTCAGCTTAAACATTCTTTTATGGATTTATGATTCCCAGCCTTGTGTAATTCTTTAGCTCCACCCTATTTTAGTCAGCAATTCAAAATTTCTCTTTTGCAAAAGCTGATCAAAATTGCACTCTCTTTCGCACTACTGCAGTCTAGACTGCGACCTGCACAGAGGAAAAACTGCCAACATGATAGATACACTGTATACACAAAGCATTTACATATGTTTGTCTTAACACACCTTCATGAGCTTTATGTTATCTTTATAATATTACCTTTACACTAGGCCTGAGAGTCAGGTCATAAAGAATTATCCCAGCAAACATGTAGGTAAGTTTAGATAGGGTTAGCTGCTACTACATCCCTACATCCCTTTTCTTTACGTCTTTACATAAATCCTTTCAGGGCTTCTGGCAGCAGTTTCCTGCTCTTTCATCTGGCTCCCTTGTGGTAGGACTATTAGCCCAGCCTGTTTACCTGCAAGTGTTTGGAAGGCAGCTGGCTTTGGACGCTCAGTGCCTGCACAGGGCCAGGGGCTGCTGGGACCTGGGAACGCTGGCACCAAATACCGATGGGTAATTAGACCTTCATTCGAGAGCGAATGTGGCAAGCATTAGACACAAGGCTCTTTCCGGTTCAATTCGTATCTCCATCCTGCCCTCCTTCCCCTTCTAACAACCACGTGCCATCCTTTTTTTTTTCTTTCTTTTTCCGGTCTTAAACAATCCATAATGTCAGGCCAGTATCTTAATCTAGAGGAGAAAATAGATTAGAGGGCAACAAGTTTGGGGGAATTGGGTAAATACAAATATTTGTTTTTAAACACATATCTAAGACAATCATTTTGAAAACAAAGGGACATTCAGGACACTGGCAAAATTCAAAGCAACAGTCTAATATCACTTAACCTCTGAGTATGAATTGCTTAAATACCACAAATGTTTTAATTACATGGGAAATCTATCATAAATTTAATGTCTTAAGCTTTTCCTTTAATCACCACAGACTCAGGAACGCTTTTTACTCATGCTATCAATCCATTTCTATGTGGCTTTGTTTTGTGGCACTTAACTGTTTCCTCACTTGTGAGAAACATGACAGCAGTTGTTTCTCATGTGAGAGGAAAACTATTGAGAGGCCCCTTCTAGTTTTGCGGTGAAAGGTGACATAACCCATAATTCCACTCAAACCACAGTGTTCTTTTATCAGATGTTCCTCTCTGATACTATGACGGTGGTTCACATGATACTGACCAGCCACAAATGACAAATCAGTGAAGTGCAAAATGCACAGAGGAAGCGCTCAAATCATTAAGTAGGGCATTAGAAAAATCATTGACTTTAAGGTAAAGTATATAGATGAAGTATGGAAATTTTAACAAGTTGCACAACCTCTTCTTTTTATTTAGCAAGGTTTAATCATCTAACCGGTTTAGCTAATTTAGTTTGTGAGTGTTGGTTATTAGCCTACTCAGTGTAAAAGGCAGCAGTTAGGTTGTTACATTAGATTTATAAGTATAAACACTGTTATGCCTAGCTATTTAAACAGCTAGCCGTTGATCAGAGCTCATCCAAAGGATGTGGCACTCAATTTGGCTGCAGTTTATTTAGAGGGCACTGGCAAGATACTCCTCAATAATTTGGAGTGAACAGAGCTAACAGTAGAATAATTACTTACACCTGCCTCTAAACAAAAAAAGTTAATATTATACTAATTTTCACAAATAGAGTGCATCTGAGTATGTATGAGAATTGAAAAGAAAAAAAACAAAACAGTTCATTTTATAGGATAACTGATTTAGTCTACAAAATGCTAGCAATCTGCTCACATATGCTGATTGTTGGGTTAAGGATTTACAACAGGACAGCCTCCCTCAATAGTGTCCATTTCCAAAAGACAACTACCACAGATGTTAGAAGCATAGTTATATTAAGCAGTACCTTACATATGCTTAAATGAAGCAGCTGGCTGTGATGACTGTAAGCAAACATAAGCATGGGGCTACTAATAGCAATTCTTTTCTTCTCATTTCATGTTCAAAATGGAAAATGACAAACTGGCTACCAAAAGTTAAAATGTTAAGCAGTAATTTTATGCTTTTACTTAAAATTTCCAAGGAAACCACTACCTAAGCTACTTTGGGTTTTACATTTGACTCATGCTGTGCCACAGGAGATAATGCTTGGTCACTGCTATTGCACTATAATGCTGCTGCTGCTGCTGCTGCTGCTGGCACTTTGTTTCAATAGGCTCAAACTTTGAATCAGGTAATGTGTCATCTATGACAGTAGGTCACTGGAAAAGAAGAATGGAAAACGCTCTTCATTTACTTGCACTTATAAATGCTACTGCCTCCAATTATCAATAAAATGTTTGCTTTTCTACATCATCACAAATATATTTATGGAAAGTTGTCTTCAAATATCGTGATTTTGAGATTATATCATCCACCCCTAATTACAAGAGAACAAGCTCCATCCATTTATATCCCATATGTCCAATAACTGTTATAAAGAGAAAAGAAATAATAGTAATCATTTTTAAAAAAGTCATTAAAAATGACTTCAATTATTGGGTCAGTTACACTCCAAATTTTACATTTTCCAAGTGCTTTTTAACATTTATTTCATTAATACTATTGGAGCTCCACACAGTCTAGCATACACATGTATATAAAATATCTAAATTCTGCTGATCATAATTAGAAAGTGATTCCCTCAGTTCTCATGGTACAGCTAAGGGGTTGTGAATAGCTGACAGGCTACTCTCTGCTCTGCATTGAATTGAATCTGAAGGCTGGGGAGGATGCAGCTTTTAGCGGTCAGGGAAAAACACAGGGTCCAAATTAGCATAAACAGGAACACAAAAGAAAAAGGGGATAGGAACGAAACAGAAAACAGTGTTGTCAATAGGACCCCCCAGTGAGGAATTTCAATTTCATATATCTAATTATCCCTGTCAGATAAAAAGAAGTGACAAAAAGCTGTCTTTGTTCTCTGTCTTTATCTCCCGCATCTCTCTCAATTAATTTCAGCATACGAATATGACTAATTGTCTCTCTGCAGCTCTGAAGCCACATAAATAATAATTTCGACCCGTGTTTGCGGGAGGGGTGGGATGTTCGTGCATCAGTTTATGATATTTGGACACAATGGATTGTGCATAATTCAGGTGATCACGTTAGCAGGCAGATCCAACCTCTCTGTAGACATCACCCTCTGCCCCACAGTCTTGTAGTCCGCATAATACCTCTATACTTTCCCTCTTTTGTAAACAAAAGCGTTATGTCTCTCATTTCTGTCACTGGGCTTGTTTCTTTGTTTAGAGTGGTGATATTAGCATCATAATCAGACAGAAAGAAAGAGGCGGCAGTGATGGTTGATTTATGCATGGTTTATGTGGAGAGACCAGCTAAACCAGTCAGAATCTGCTATGAATTTTCCAACACATGAATGTTTAGCTTTAGATAGACCTTCAAGTGCTAACTAACTCATTTCAATGTATAGTGTTTAGTAATTGAGCTCTTTTCATTGCATCGGTTTACTTTCAAACTGCTTTTTTTTTGTTGTTTTTTTTTTTAACTATTTATATCAGAGTGACAAGAAGCACTCAAACTGCTCCTATAAGTTTTTACCCTTCATCTAAATTTTTTTAGCCTTAAAGTGCTGCACTTTGCTCACATCACAAGGTTTGTGATTCTGACAATGACTGTATAATTACTTGATGTCGTATTCACACCAGGAGACCTTGTCATTTCCTGCATATCAAACAAACAAACAAAAAAAAATAAATATATATCAAGTGAGGACGAAGGACAAAAATATGCACTCGTGAAAAGATGTTTTATCATTTATTGACACTGACACAAAAAGCTTTTGGAGGATAGAGCTGAAGTGATGACATTTGCTTATTCAATCAAATCTGCCTAAAAAACAATCAGCACAACCTAAACACAATGAGCCAAACATCTGAAACACGTCTAAACAAAGCTGCAGTCGAGCCCATGCCCTCCAACCATAAAACATACTCAGTCATTCACTCAGAGTGAGAGAGGGAGGGCAGAGAGGTGGGGGGAGCTGGGGGGATGGTATTGTTACATTTCATTAGACACATTCCTTCTCTGTGGACTCTGACCAGTTGCCATGGCATTTCAGCTGACCACATTTCATATCAACTTCTCTCTCTCTCAGTCTCTAAGTCTTTCTCCCTCTATTCTTTGTTTTATTTCAGTTTTAAACTAAATGATTTCGATGGCACTACTCTGTTTGATACAACAGTATATTTGAGAAGTTATAAGAGGTAGATGCAGCACTTAAGACTCGCTTGTTACAGCAAAGATAGTGATAGAAATATAACCTGCAGGGGAACAAATAAAGCTTTTTAAAACTTTATTTTTGAGGCAAATAGTATTTAAACATGCATCTAGACGAACAGGTAGCAACATCTTTAGTCGTTAAGGCCCTAAAACACAGGCATAGAGACCAGTCGGCGACCATGTGGCAGTAGGGGTGGGGTTTGTGTGTGTGTGTGGCTCTCAGGGAAAGCCTGGAGCCTTTCCCAGCTGCATGAGGGATAACTGTGTATTCCCCAGCTGGTTGCTGGTGGCTGCTGGAGGTTGCTGGCAGTCGCTGTGAAATCAATTGCTACAGCACCATTCAGGCAACTTGTGGTTATGAGGGGGTCATTGGTCTCTAGGGAAAAGAGCGCATTCCGCAACCAGTTGGTGAGTGGTTGCTGGAGGTGGCTGTCAGTTGCTAAGGTGAAACTTGGTTGCAAAGAGGTATACGGTGCTGCAGCTTGTTGGGATTGCTTTGGTTGCTAGCAGGTTGCTGCGGTTGTCATCTTCCCATGCAAATTACGGGCAACCACGGCAAACCTATATTTTGTAACTGAACACTGACAGAGACGTGACACTCAAAGAATACTGAATAGAAATGAATGGAAGAATTCCTATGCCAATATGTTGATTGTTCTGCTCCTACCTTCAAAAATCAACCAAAAATGAACAGCTAACCTGTGAAACACCCACAATAATGGTGTTACACTAATGCATGCACACAGCAGAGGTTTCACTTATACGGTGGTAGTATCATCTGCTCGATAGCACAGTGAAGGTAAGAGCAAGTACCACCTTACTGTATCCATAATGTGATTAGAGAGCTCTCATAGGATAACTCATACTGTGCATACATGCATAGTAGCGTAAAACTATTTTTAAACCTTACTTTGGAACATAATAAAATGGGCAAAAAGACAATAATAATGACAAGACATTTTCATGCCGTGCTGCAATGAAAAATAAAAAAGAGAGAAGCAGGTAGCATTTTTCTATGTAATTTTGCTGTAACACTGACACTGCCACTGCTGCTTGAAGAAGGAAAAAAAAAAAAAACCCAATGGGCAAGTTAAGGAACTAAATAGGTGAAATGAGCGACAAGCTATGCGCAACATCCAGACAGGCAGCTTACTTTCTCAGCAGTTGCATATTCTGGTGAGTCAGCATTTTGAATAAGCCACTGATATGAGCATAACACTTTTAATGGATTCAATCTTCTAACTACTGAAAAAAAAAGAAAAAGTGAGGAACGTATGCAAAAAACCCACAGGAGGACGGTCATTACTGACACCTGTTGTAGCTGAACCCAAAAATGGAACTGAGTCGCAGTCCTGCAATCATATCAACAAAATGCAACCTGTCATTCAAATCCAGGGGCATAGTTCTGTCAGGGAAAAAAAACTTTCCAAGCACACATTCATTAGCATTTTTCCATCAACAGTCAAGTGTTTGCAAAAAAAAAAAGACGATAACAAAGGGAGACAAAATTAATTTGCATTCAGTGTATAAATAGTTCCAGGACAAGGGCTGTTAAGTTTGAAATTAACATGTAAACAGTTGGAAAGTCTGCCCTGCTACTCCCTATCCCCTTCTCCTTAACCCCCACCTCTGGTTCCCTTTTAGCGCCTTGATAAATATACATAAAGCCCCACACAAAGACCGCCTTGTTCCTTCAAATGGGCTACTTTTTAATGGAGACATATATTTCCAGGATTATATCAGCATTCAGTTGCAAATTTTGAGTTTTTAATACTTCAGTTGGGACAGTCTATGAATAAGAGTATCATTTGAATGCAAGGGAACACCTGGCGCTGAGGGCTGGGCTTGGAGGGGGTTTCGAGCTGACCTGGTGACAGTGCCAAAGCTTCACTTGTTCCCAGACTTCCCATTCAGATTCTCCCAGCTTCAGTCTTCGCTATGATACTGTAGACTGTAGTGTGCATTCAACTTCATGCTCCTGTCTTATAACTGCCAAAGACATGGCATGAAGAAGCAGTATGAGCTCAACAAGTTTGAAACTTGTAAAGTGGTATTATCTGATGTTGCCATGTAGCAGCTGAGCATTCTTTTTGTTTCTGAAGTATTCACATGGATTTTCTGCAGTGCTGTGATCTGTCCTACAACCATCTGTTAACTACATTTTTGCTAAGAAAAACCTGCAAAAATCTTTTTTTTTTTTGGCTGCACCTGCCGCTTCTGGTTTACACCAACAGGTTGAAATGAAGGCAAGAACTCTGAATTCAATACTGTAACAAGAAAACAAGAAAAAAAAAAAAAAAACTTCTGCGCCTTTTTTTGTTGTACATTACTTGGCTGCAGGAGAACAGAAACAGGTGAGGGGGAATGTGGGGGGAACTATTTGGAGGAGGAGAGAGGAAGGGGTACAGGGTCTATTCGTATGCACCCTGCATCCACTCAACACACAATCAGGCCTGTATTGCGTTTTGCAAATTTATACCCAGGATTGGTTTAGAGTGTTTCCCTGAAAAAAAAAAAAAAGAGAGAGAGAGAGAGAAGGATTTTTTTTTTCAAGCAAGTGTCTGCTTTCATGAGCAAGAGTGATTGAGGCACACAAACAAACCTTTGTTTCCTAGCTCACAGATGCAAGGCCCGAGCTCTGATTTACACCCCACCCCAAGACACATTTGTACTTATTTTTAATACATCGAGACTAAGACTTTATGAAAATCGGGCTTATTGAACATTGAATGTCATTTGCGGTTATATCTAAAAAAAAAAAACAAAACAAACAAAAAAAAAAACAAGTAATGTAAAAGGAAATTAAACATCACCACATTAAGCAATATCCATTCCACACTATGTACCCACTAGCCATTCAAATCAGCCTGTCTTCTTCCTCAAAATATTTGCACAGCCTTATGTTTGCAGTGACGGGAGAGTTGTACTCATGAGAAACCAATCCATAGTGAGACATAAACAGTCAAAGTCAAAGGCACGAAAAGCTGAAGCTAAGGGGCATTGAACTGCTGAAAAGTTAGACACTGACTCGATGTGAATATTCATGTTTAGGTTTTACTAAAGTAAACAGTTTATAAAGAGCACAGGAAATTTAATCAGGCATTGCAAACACTTTTAACTGTGTACCTTATTACCATACATCATCATAAAAGATCAATTTGGCTATATTTATTCTGCTTTCAACAAATATTTTTCCAAAAATTATTGTACATTTGTGCAATTCCTGCAATGGATTTGCATCAGAGGAAGTGGCTGTATCTTGACTGAATGTGTGCCACATCAGATCAATGTGTTATATTTGAGCTGAGAACACAGTCGAGTCGGTGAGGCTGCTGACAACATATTTACGTCAGTCCCAATTAATAATTAGTTTAATGATTTGAGCTCTTGACATGTGCCCCCGACAAATGTGGGCAGGAAAATGCACACTCAGTGCCGTTTGCATAAATCTACCATTTCAGCTCGAGCTGAGGGGGAACAGAAGGACAAGAGAGAGAGAGAGAGAGGAGGAGAGAGAGAGGAGGAGGGAATTATAGGACTCAGATGTGTGTGATTGGCGGTTTCCCCCGGCTCCCAGGGTTAGAGAGTTCAGAGAAAGCCGATTATTGCGCTCCCTCAGGTCAAGCCTTCATAAATAAACACGGGAGAGCCTGTGGCACCGTGTTTTAGTATGATTAGCATATCATACAGGCTATCGACATGGTACTTATCATATTACAGCACGGCTGTCCTCTGAGCGCACAGAGGTTACATGTACAGGGCTGCTGAGCATACATCTCTGTTCATTAGAAGGGTCCTCGGGGAGAGAATAAATCATATCAGCACGTGGTTATAGCAGCCCGCGCGTTTGACTCCACCATACAGCGGATGTTAACCGGAGCCTTTAATAAGCTGGAGAGGAGCTGACAGTTAGCTTTAGACTGATGAACAGGAGAGGAGACGAAGGGCAATGATAGGGAGGATTGATAGTAGGAGGGAAGTACACTGAGAGGCAGAACTGTGGTATTTGAGACTAATCTCTGGACCACTTTCTGACACCTTAGACTTGTCTTGGTCTCCTGAGTATTTGGACCTGACTTCGTACTGGACACTTTTGAATCTGAATGCCAACTGCATGCTCACTGTGCCCATTATGTCCTCAGCTTTACAATTAATCTATAATGACCCTTAAAGTTCTATGATTCGATTACCACCTACATGCAGGACTCACACAGAGGAATCTGTTTTATCACAACAAAAATATAACAAATGAAACAAAAGGTATGAAGAATATAACAATCAGTGTTACAGTTTTTGTCAAGGGATAAAGGGGGATGACTAAATGAACCGCTATTTCAAAATGTAATTCTATGCCTATCTATTAGCACACTAGCATATGATGAATAAAAGAGTACCTCAGCTGTCCAGATTGTCTCCTCTTAATGAACTGATTTTGCAGAGTTTGCTTTAAATAAAAAAAAAAAAAATCTAAACATCATACGATTTGTTTAACTTTTGCTCTCGAGCTACACCCAGGTGATAGTCCAGATTTGAGTGAATAAGGGAATACAGTGAATGCATCTCCTGAGTGATTACCTACTCTGCCCAGCTAGTTGCTGCAATGCTGAACATCCGTCACACAGAGTGTACAGTTCTATTCAAACAATCAGAAATCATAGCTGGATTTACTGAGGAGAGTGAGCCTGTTATGATACCGCAAAGCACGGATGATGTGTAAGTGTGTGTGTGTGTGTGAACGAGAAACAGTTCTTCTTTGCATTAATGAGGCAACAAAATAAAGATGGCAGCGGCTGTAGCCTGAAGATACCTACAGGTTTTAGAAAGGAAAACTGCTTTATGAAGTAAGACTAAAATTTCAGCCACCAAAATAAACAGAACAAGAAATGTTCAATTTGACTTCAGTCTTGGCTTTTAGTCAGACTGTTAGGCTTGAACTCAATAACTGTGGTCATTGGCTACTTTGAAGTGTGATCCAGTGTAATAAAATATGAAAAGGCTGACAGATTTTGGTGCAGTGAACAGAAAAAATAATGTTTCTATGGATGATAAAATTAGCCCAGGAGGAATTATGACTGTGTCTTAAAACTGCACGGGATGGAAGCTGCCCCGACTCTCAGACACGCTGCTCAGATTCAATTTACGGCAAGCCTTTTCTCCTCAGCTACACAAGCTCAGCTCACAGACCAGGGGCCACAATTAGCAGCTAGCCATTCTGACCAGGGAGAAAGAGTTAATGACATCCGCACCTAAGCCCTCCTAAGCCTGGGGAGCCAGGGCAGGAGCAGCCACAGTGCTCTCCTCCTTCCAGTCAAGCATGGCCTCTTTAGGTGGTCTGCACACACTCTGGAGGGATGATATATTCTAACTGGTATTAAAATATCCTCCAGGAGGCCAGGCTGCTGGGGATGGCCAGCTGGGTGGATATACAGTTAGAAGTTACAATGCAAAAAAACGGGGATATTGGATGGGTGTTTTTCTTGTTTTGACTTCATGGTGGTGGCACAAAGCTGGGATCAGTCTGGATGCCATGTCGCCTGGATAATCACACCCACCACTGGCATGGATCTTATGCCTGAGAGAGAAGCAGCAAACATCAGAAGCATATATTTAGTTTTAAGACTTAACATTAAAAAATACTTTTTTTTGATGGGGGGGGGGGTATGTTTAGGGTTGTCATTTAACCTCAGTGGACTGTTTGCAGATTTGTTTTGCATGGTCATTTGCACACAGTACAAAGCAATAATAACACTTTATCAAATGATCCAACCATGTTTCTATTCACCTTATCGTTTCTATGTATGTGCGCACAGTTTCTGTGTGTGCTCTTAAGTGATGCCATCCCCTCGTGCCCACCCCTCAAATCCCCGCACCCCACCCACCCATGCAAATTAGAACTTCACACACGGTGCGGCAAGCTGCTGGGTGCTCTGTGATTTCACACGACCAATTAAGGCCCTCTTGGCAGTTGTGTGAACAGTTTCATTAGAGGAGATAATATTGCAAAGTGAAATGATAAGCAATCATTATGATTAATGCCCAGACATTACATGCTCGTTAATGAGGTGTAAATGATCTCATTATTTTTTGAAAGAGTACAGATTAGATTAAGTGGAGTGGACAGCGCTCCTCGGTGTTCAGATAAGTTAGTGTTAATTAGGCCCAATCTCCAGGAGCAAATGAGCCGCAACCCTTTGGTAAACAATTAGGCTTCCATAGCCCTGGGCTAGATGGACAGGGATAGGCAACTGAATGGATAGATCACTGGAGAGATGGATGTTGATGGAGTGTTAAAATCTGAATCGGAGTCATTGTTTCCATGCAAAATCCGACAGATTCCGTTTCTTGTTGCACTGAATAGATAGCGTTAGACAAATATTTATGGTTAAAATTGGGCTTTTATTAAATATATGCAATCAACATGTTTGATGTTTCTGAACTAATGCTACACAACAACCAATACACAAATTACAATTGCATCTTAATTTTTCCCCTCCCTTTTAACAGTGCACGTGTGCAAAAATTTAGTGTTTGAGTCTTATTACTAAACAGGTGGATCGATGAGCAGCGAGCAGCTGCTAAGGATGTGATTAGCAATGTATTTCAAACAGCAGCAGCAGAAAAAAACTATTGTATAGACTGTAATAGCGTCTCTGTCATGTAGAAGTAATGTGCTAGAAAATTTTTTTTAATACAATAATTTGCTGTCTAGCATTTAAGCTTTTATGATACAAAGCCAGCTCTTAATAATAAGCTAGACCATTTATTATTGTAAATGTAGAACTGCCCATAATCCGAGCAGCTACCACTTGGCTGCAATATTTGCATCTAGTTTTTACTTCTTTACCTAAATGAGACAGTATGACTTGATGCAGTATGATTTCAGTTGAGCGTGAGATTTTACTGAAATATTAAGTACCAAAACTTTATATTGTGTTTCATAAACAGCCATGGACCTGGACCATATCAATGGAAGGCTGTCTATCCACTGCACATGCTTTGACAAACACACTCTGGAAAACAAACATCAGGATCATCTCAGACTGCTGGACCAATTCGGCGAGAGCTTTCCTGCCCCCTTACAGCAGCCCTGCAGCTGCTCTCAAGGTAACAAAACTAGCACTCATCGGGTGCTTTCAATTACTTTTTGGCAACAAAATGAAAAAGAGAGAGAATTTGGAAGTGTTTTTATGTTTATTTCATGAAAGCAGAGCTCAGCCTATTGATGTCAAATTATCATTCAATGTCTTTAAAGATTCAAACCACACTTTAAAAAAAAAACAAGTTTCTTCAACTTATGCACAATTAATAGAACAAAAAAGACACAAAGGCTTTTGTGTTTGTGCTTTTGTTTTTGACTTTAGTAATTAAATTCATTCATTCAACAAGTCTCAGTTTATTACAATACTTTAAATACTGCAGATTTAAAGTAAATACATGTGAAGTTTCAGGAGAATAAACAATTTTTTCAGTATTAATTAAAACTCTTTTCCTTGAAGTGGTAACAGCAAAACTTTCGCCAAGACAATTTGTGATATCTCAAAGGTTACAACAGAGTTCTTGTATTTATCTAAAGACGGGCTGGACCAGGCACAGTGGGAAATGTCTGCTTTTGACAAAATTGATTTTACCATCCTCTCCTTTTGTCTAAAAAGATATGCTTAGATTATGACAAGAAAAGCGATGCTGTAATCCCTCAACCAGGAGTTATGTTTCAGAGACATCAGGCCCTTATCGGTGATTGATAACGCTTAACTCAAAAACGTATAGAAGCATTAGGAAAGTCAATATTTTGCCAGCGACTGAAGGTGACCCCTGGTTCCTGTGTTTGCGGTGTGTGCGCGCGCGGAGGGCTTTGATGGTAAATTGTAAGGGTGGTTATGTGGGGAGGCTATTATGGATTTGCTATCTTGGCCTGAAGTGTTTGCGGCTGATTATGTGATTAAATCAATAATAATTTCTCTTTGGGCTCCTTTGCTCCTCTGCTTCATCTTCTTTTTCCTGTGTAGTTGAGTGGAACGGTGGGTGGGGACTGGTGTACACAAGTACAAATGTAGGCACAGAGACACGCACGGCAGAACAACTGCATAGCAGATGGCACAATGGGCACATTCTAGGGCTCAGAAAGTTTCTATGACCAAAACAGACAGAGACATATGATTGGAAACATACTAAAAAAGTAAATGCTTACAAAGTTCAGGCATATATATATATATATATATATATATATATATATATATATATATATATATATATATATAAACCAAGAACAAATTATTTTAAACCAAACAACAATCTGAACAAACTTCCACCTAAGATTTCTGACCTTCCTAATTGATGCACAGCTCAAAACACCAAACACCAAAGCCGATGCCCAGCACCTCAGCTGTCTTCACCTCCATGTTCCTTCCGTTAGACCACAGACCCTGGCTTGGCGACTCGTGCCAGCCACTCCTTAGCAACCGCCATCGGTCTTCTCTCTGGTTCTGCCAGGTTTGCTGTTATGTCTAGACTGCAGGAAATGCAACATTACATTTGTTTACAACCAACAGGAACTAGAACCAGAAGCTGTTACGTGATTAAAGAGTGCTTCCCAGCGACAGAGTGTGTGTGGCTCAACCCCCTGGGTTTGGCAACAATCGACTCAACACAGTCGAACCAAAATGGAGAAAGAGAGAACTGCTGTCTCTATCAGTTAGATGAGCAGATTACATTCAACACTGTATTTTCCTTAAGATTTGTGGGAACTGAAAGTAAGTAACCATGAGCCAAGCTGTGAGTTTGAGTGCGTTTTGTTTGTCCTGTATTTATGCAGGTGTTTATTTGGGCATGCGACTATTTATAATATGCATTTAGTGCATTCGTGGCTGCGTGTGTGTGTGTGTGTGTGTGTGTGTGTGTGTGTGTGTGTGTGTGTGTGTGTGTGTGTGTGCAGCTCAGTTAACTCACAATCCCTCAGCACCCTCTTAAATCTATACCCAATAAAAATCAGCACCGTCTCGAAAACAAAACCCAGGGAAACATCTGTAAACATTGATTTTGCAGATTGCAAACCAACTGCATGGCTAATGAGAAAAGAAATCATTTTTGATTAATTAACCTAAAAATTGGAGAATCTAAGCTGCCACCAGGGAGATGACAAGTGGTGCAGGCCCGATCACACAGGAGGTGGAGGGCATACTGTAAAGCTGCTTAGTGCTCCATTTGGCTTGGGGACCGAAGAAGGAAAACGCTCCAGGAATGCTAGTAGCTGAGGTATGGCTCCCATTACTGAGCCAAAATCACCAAGAGTCTTTGTGGTGATCAAATGGAGGAGTGAAATATTTTCCACTCAACGATTGTGCCCATTTATTCAGGAAGAGAGAAAAAAATGTTGGTTAGCTATCAGCTTGGTTGGAATTTACTGCTTTACAGTATGTTAGTTTCAGTTGTGTTATTTGAAAGAGTTGGTTAACCCGGATTACAGCAGCAGGCAGACACAGACGCAGCTCAGATTCAAACATTCTGTTGCTGTAGTCACAGGTACTGTTTCGCCCAGCTCTCTGGCTACATCACCTCCAGAACATGTGTCCCACCTACTTTGGGGAATGCAACACACTCCCTCCAGCTTTTACTGGATCTACTTCAGTCCTTTGTTACTCTTGGTGTAATGCTGTTAGTGCTGATGGGTTGCAGCCTTAAAATATTGTTATCACATGTACACAGAATCCTCATTATAACATCAAAACTTTAGCAGACTGTGTAATATGCATATCCTTTCAATATACACATATTATCTGCATTACGCTCATAATTACATATATCAATCCAACAAGTAGTGTACAGTCATTTTTTCTATCTTATTCCAACAATATTTCCACAGCCTTGCACCACAGCCCTGTGCTCACATCTGTGTATAGATACAGTAGTTTGAGCTTTTTAACCACTGCAGATATTTTTGGTTAGCACCTCTCCACTGTGTGTAAATACAATTAAAAGGTGTAAGGTAGGCGTAAAGTCCTTGTAGTTCTCAATATTACAGGGCAAATTAATAGAATCTGTTTCTGAAATTATAACTTGCATTTAAAATAAAAACATAATTAGTAGCATTCCAAGTTGTTTTAAACCAAACAAACTACAAAATGTTAGCTCTTCAGTTAACACAGACACAAATTTGTGTAGTTTGAACAAAAACATGAACTCATACTCGGGAGTACACACACACACACACACACACACACACACACACACACACACACACACACACACACACACACAAACACACACACACACACACACGCATGCACATGCACACGCACACAAACAAAAACAAAAAACAAAAACACAAACATGACCACATACAAAAGCCAAATACAGAGATTCTGGTTTGTATACACACACACACACACACACACACCACACACACACACACACACACTGATTGAGGGAGGGTGTAGAGAGCCAAGTTGAGCTGCACTCACAACACAGCTGGCTGTCCAAGGTCAATAAAGAACTTGGAGTGTTTATTTGTCCATGTGTTTTATTTGCTTTCTAATACAGCAGAGGTTCAGATTTGAAGATCTACTTGAAAAGAATCACAATGCCTAAAGAGTGTGGGAAATTTCCACTCACCAAAGAGGTTTTTCTCTCTCCCCTTCCTCTTTTTAATTCTATTAGTTTTTCATAATTCATTACCATCCTGCCTATTTCCCCCTGGTGTCTTCATTTTACCCCTTTTTCTCCCCAAGAAAGCATAATAGTCGTGCCCTAGCAGCTCACTAGGGTGTTGCAGTAACAACCTCCTACCCCTCTGATGGCTAGACAGTGGGCCATTGTAAAGCTGAATCGCCATGGATTTATGGCCATAGTCCTGAGTTCCCAGAATGCAATGTCACTCTGTCACACTGTCATCAATCTGCTGTCTCTGACCAAAGACAAAGAGGAAAAAAATAGCCACTCAAAAGTAGCACAACGGTGTGAGCGATACTTCTTTATGCACGATCTAATTTTTATCAGCTGCCTCTCTGGCCTGGGTGAGACGTGTGGACACAAAGAGCTCCATTTACTCAAGACATGTATAGGTGCAATGACATGAGACATAATCTACTATTTCCAGATTGAACAATTAAGAACAGGCTGGTTGAGTGCCAAATGTGGCAATTGCGGCAAATGAACACATCTTCCGATGCCAAACGTTTTCAAGACATTTAATCTTCATTAAGCTATAAAACCTGCAGCCTAGTAACACGCTGGCATCCATTCACAACTCAGTGCAACTTTTTAATATGGAAAAATGCAGTCCAAATTTTATTTGGTAATAATACATTTAAATGAATCTTTACATCAACAAATTTGTGTTGAAAAGTGTGCCGCTACAGACCAACTGCTGCAATCTCTCCTTGCTCATACATGCTCCTCAGGGTTATTCCACATGCTCGGCACACACATGTATTGAACATCATAAATCAGCTTCATAAAGGACGGCTGGAGTTTCTGTGTTTCTATTATGAATACGAGAACCAAACCTACATCCTCATGATTAATGTGTTCTCAAACCCCTCTCATAGCCATGGTAACCAGGGCAGTATGCCATGCCATTTAGCGAGTAAAAGTTGTGTTTCTCCAAGTCTCTCACTAGTATCTCCTCATCTCCAAACAGTTTCAAATACTAGATGTTTGAAGCAGGAAAACAAAGCGTATTCTGCTTCTGGTAACTGCTGTTACATAACATGATAATACAATAAAGAGCAAACATGTTTACGGTGATTCCACTTTACTTGTCTCTCTTTCCTTAAGACACTTTTGAAAGTGTTAAGTAGAATATTTGAACTGAAAGGCCTTGTGTCATACTACAATCACGACACAAATCATAAGAGAAGGACATGGCTATTGGATTAAACAGCAGCAATTCCTCTTAATAATCACACACGGAAACGGACACGACTGAAACAGATGTCTTCACATTGCATTCCTGAACTGAGGTTTTAAGGGGAATTTACAGAAAGACTAAAGCGGCTTTTCACTGCAGGAAAATGCTATTGTGAGACATGAGAAGGTTAAATAGTCATGAAGAAGGGCAGTTTCTTTTCAACCACAGGACTCGGCACATAAACTTATGCTACAAAAGAATTCCCAGGAGGAATTCCCAAACGTGATCGTAAGTCATTTTTTTCTGGGAAATGTAAAGGAACAACTTGGAAGAAAAAAAAAGAGGTAAATATAGTAGTATAGCAGTGTAACATACCATAATTTTTACATGATTAAAAATATAAAGAGATGCATTTAATCTCTGATTAGCTCACTTTTAAAAAGATTAAGAAGAGTTACATTGTTTTCTTGTGTACACCAAACACAACTAAATATATATGAGCAAAAAAAAAAAAAAAAAAAAAAAACAGTAAGAAGAGCTTTTATATGCTTGCAATAAAGCAGAGCATTCTTTTTTAGGTGTCCATAAAATAAAATGCTGAATAGACTTACAGAGGCACAAGTAAATGCAAAGAGCGAACATTAAAAAAGGAAGAGAAAGGGAGAGAAACTCACCCACTGTGACAGAGCTGCGATTATAAGTTTGCTGTGGATGCCTCGGATCTGTCAGATACCTGATGTGTGCCTCCTCTAATTTACAGTGTCAATAACACTGCTCTGGAAACACGACCAGCATGATACATGGAGACGGTATGTGTGGACTTCCCTCCAAAGTGCCAATTGTTGACAGTATAAAAAAAGGGAAAAGTGCCATTATCTAAATCACCTCGCACATGCCTTTGCTCTTTGTAGCCTCTGCTTCTCCCCCCCCACCCCCCACCCCCCCCACCCCACCTTTATTTTTCTCCACTAGTCACCAGTGGAGTAAATGGGGTTTATTTATTTTTTGGCTTTACCTGCTTAACTGCTAAATCTTAGTGAATTTGGTGGAGAAGTTTGATTTGCCTTCATTACAGTTAAGGACTGTTTTCTTTGACTAAAGGTCTTAACAAGAGGCAACAAAGTTCAATTAAAGGGAGAGTGGAGAGGTGAGCATTGATTTAAAAGACAGTATTTCAAACTGCACACCAGAGTACAGGGCAGGGCTCTCACACTGATGACACTAATTCTTAAGGGAAATTCATGTTAGTTGGTGTCTATACATTTTATTACTCGACCACAACACCATAGAAAAGAAATCTTCTCATTTTCAAGAGTCAACTAAGTACACTTACAAGCAGAAAGGTCACCTAATCTGATATTTTTCAGTGACACCTGTTTTCTGTTTGATTAAGTCAGTTCAGCTTATTGGTAATCACAGGTATTCATTAACAGCATGCTTAGAAAATGTTACTGTACATTAAGTATTAGTATCTAGCTAACAAGCGAGCCTGTGAACTTACTGTAAGGTACCTTCCAATCAGTCAGTGAGTCGCTGAGACTTTACACAGTGAACGTGTTCGAGCTAAAGCTGCAGGCAGTTCTTTCAGTCAAGGCCAACAACAATATGCATGTTGCATTTCTCGATCAAACTTTCTGTGTTTTTAAGCGTGCACGGCTTCAAAACAGCAAAGAAGAATGCTGGGGGGAAAAACTGGGACACCAACAAAATATCCAACAAAACATTCCGCAAATATTACAATGGTCAGCATGCCCACGACGAAACAATCTTCTTACATACATAAGAGGAACGCAGGTTCAGGGTTTAGCCAAAATTCTGGAAAATACTGCAGTGTGATACTATAATAACCTTTGCATATAAAATTTATAATCAGCACATTTTATATGCTGTAGATTCTTGGTGATGATTATTAATCAGTCCTGAAACTGAAGGCTTCGAACACCGCTGCTTAATCAAAGCTGCTGGGGTCTCAGAGGTGCCCCACAAGGTGCCCTTTGGCAGTGGCCATGCGACACACATGGATGCGCTACAGTAATGAGACCAGTCAACTCCTAACTCACTGCACTTAGATCTAAACCTTTTTCCCCTAAACCCAAATATGTGGCTTTGCTGCCTAATCTTAACCGAATAGGTAAATTAAAAAAAAAAAAAAAAGTGAAACTCAACAAAAAGTGAAAACAAAACTGAACATTGACTGAAACAGAAGCCAAGCTGTGTTCTCTGAGTTGGCACGCTTGTTATTTACTCAAACGCTACAACTGCCCAGCCTGCTGGGTAGTGTGCTCTCTTTAAAACAAGTATGATAAAGATCACTTACAACTTTTTAATCGCCAGCCAAATAATGTTTATAGATACACTACACGGTATTTGTTACCATTTTTAAAGTTTTATGAAAACTGTTCATGATTTGTGAATTTGTTGTTAAGTAACTAACAAACTGCCATCCATCAGTGATGTTCTTGACACTTTGATGCAAGTATTAAAACATGATATAAGTGGCGAGTGGAATTAATTCTCTAGTCAGGTGTCATTAAACCCCTGCTGAGGAAGAGGATAAAAATATATTTTACAGAAGCATACAGTCCCTGCACCCCCCCCCCCCCCCCCCCCCCCCCCCAACAGCTCTCATATTTTCATCAGCTCTAAGTTTTAATCTTTTAAATGTATTGTAGTCTTGAGTATGCATGGCATACTCTGTAAGTTTGATTTGATTAAACTTTGTCACATTTTATGCTTCACTTTTTCCACCACAGTCACAACACTTTTTACAGCATTTTCAGGTTACTTACATGCAAAATTAATGCTTATAGACAGGATGAAGTTTTTCAGCGTGGATTATTAAAAAAAAAAATCCTCCATGGCAACATCCAACATTTTTTTTTCTTCTCAGACATTTTCTGTAATGTAAAATAACCATAATCATGCCACACTTTTGAAATGACTAATAAGTGACCAGTTCAGTCAAAGACTGACAATGTTGGACCCACAAAAGGTAAAGAGACACACATAAAATATGCAAGGTTTGCAACCAAAATCATAAAGTCAACATATTTTTAAAACATAAGCTTTTACATTTTCTTATTTTTTCCAGAAATGAAATTTTGATCTTAGATTTATTTTGCACACTACGATCAACTCTAAAAGTCCATCTACAATAAAATACTTTTTCCCAAATAGTTTTTAAGAAAACTGTAAATACAGTTGATTTTATTGGATTATTCAAAATTACTTCATAATTTCAATTCCTTTGTTAAGTAGGAGTACTGCTAGGCTGAAGTGCTTCCATTTAAATGTATTCAAATATTTTTATCAGTACTTGCAACAGAAAAACTATTTGTAAAAACTATAAGCTGAATCAAAATTGAGTTATAACTAAGGGCTGCAAAAAAGACACTTAGTTTGGGGAAAAATAAGAAAATTTTTCCTCACTAAATGCATCTGTTATTTAATTCAAATATAGTGCAAAGTTGCAAACTTCAAAACACACACACACACACACACACACACACACACATCCACACACAGTTGATTAGCAGGGCTCCTGTGAGTGTGTGTCACGTTTTAGTGGAAAATTACAGCTCTTTCAACAATTCCTCAGTCGGAATCCCATTCTAAAGTGGATTTTATCTGCAAATCACAATTATTTTGTTCATGCTCTGTTTTAATGGGCACACCCGCTGGGCTGAAGAAGACACTTCTCTATTCATAAATGTATTACTGCTGGGGAATCATTAACTTATTGTTAGCGGCGCGACTGATGGCTTATTGACATGACAACATTCAACCAACACTTTTGTCTTTAAGCCGTACATCCATATCACTGAAAACAATGTCATCTACCCCATTTTCACCACTCCCCCTTGTGTGTTTGAGCTTAGTGGAAAGCTTCTCAGTGACTGGGTGGGGTGGAGTGTGTGTGTGTGTGTGTGTGGGGGGGGGGGGGGGGGTGCACACAGCAAGACATAAGTGTAGGCTGGGTTTCTGGGAAGACTGAAGAGGTTTTCTTTATGATGAGGAATAAGAAAAACAAAGGCACCAGATGCCACAGTAAATGGGACAGGAGGGTGTGAGATGATGTTAGACAGAAATCACTGTTTGCTGAAAATGATATGGTGCTTCTGCTTGAGTCACTTAAGACAATAGTGATAAAAGCTTAAATAGTGGCAAAACAGAGAGAGGCCAATAAATTGCCATGAGTGGAGTATCTGAAAAGTGAAGCCCTGTCTGATATTTATGGCTGGAGATGCAGGAGAGTCCTAAAGTCCGACAGTTTGCACAGATGGTGGCCGTCTTTGGTCAACATTCAAATAAAAATGAAATGAGTGTCTCCCTCTGTGTCCGGCTATTCCTCTGTCAGTGAATGCAGACGCAGATAAAAGGACAGGGCGTAAAAGTGTTTAAGTAGCCAGAAGTTGTAAGGGGGGGTGGTGGCAGAATCGCTATTCACTGCTTGTGCAATCCTTTCTGCCTTGTTGAACTTTATTCAATTCTGTCATTCTCTCCTTCCCGTCTGACTCCCTTTCTTGTCAGCTTCTTCTCATGTGAAACTCTGATTTTTTTTTTTTCCTTTTCTGTTTTGTTTGTTTGTTTGGTTATTAACAGAAGTAATGTCGAGGACAGTCAGGCTGAAAGAATGCATTGGTGATAATCATGGCACCACCTAAAAAAAAAATCACACTGAGATGAATCAGAAATCCGGAACGCGTGCTGACCGTTTACTGCAGAAAAAATGTCCAGTAAATTGGGTTTTCAGTGGCCTGACGCTGCAGGTCTGCTCAGTTGTTTTACGAGTAACTGCTCATAGTTTAGAAGAGACTGCTGACCTAATCTAACAGACAGGCAAACGAAATCATTTTGAATATGTTGTCATAATCTGAGTGAATTTCAAGAATTACTTATTTACTTATGCTAGAAGCCTAAAACTGCATGTGACATTAACTGTCATTAGAAAACTACAAAAATAGCAGCTGAAATCATTTTGTACTAGTGCAAGACTGCTACTTTATTTCCCCTTTCCATACATTATGAATGGCAAACACCTATATAACTACTGAATAACACTACAGTATTACTCTTAGTAACACTAAAACTAATAAAGGTCCTGCTTGGAGATGTTCAGGATACCTGTGTGAATCACAGCTGCTCTGCCATCTTTTGTTTGTTGTTTCTGTGTTTTTTTTCTTTCCGTCTAAGAGACGAGTTTGATCTTGAAGTATGTCTGTTGTCTGGCCATTCATTACAGCGGCTATGAAAGCCACGCTAATGGATATGAAAGTCAGATCAATTGTCCAGGAAAGGGAGATTAGGGAGGGATGAGTCACTATATTCCTCCTTCTTGACAACCATGTCATGCCTTGCAGCCTCTCCAGAGATGTCGCTGATTGATGCCTATCTTTCATCAGTTTGGCTTTAATCTGACATCATGTGCTTCATAATCATATCAGCAAAAAAAAAAAAAAAAAAAAATCTACACCGCCTCAGCCTTTCTTTCCCACCTGTGGAGCAGAATGTATGTTTGAATCTATAGAACCAAGAAAAAAGCAAAGAGTGGAAAAAGCTGACAGTAGTGTGAGGCACGTCTTTATCTATTGATCACATTTTGAAGAACACAGAAAAAAAAAAAAGCGCTGAGAGGAGATGAACACAAAGGGTAAGAAAAGGCTGTTCCCTAAAACAAACAGTGATTGTGAAGTGACATTCTGCGGAGAAGTGGCAGACTCTCTCTTGGTGCCGGCCAAACAAACAAACAGTGGGGCGAGACAAAGTGCAATCACTGACCTTTGTTCAAAGAAGCCATCTAATCTGTTTCCACTTTACTTAATTAGAAAAAGCAGAGGGATTTTTAATGTGCACAGTGTTAATGGGAAACAGCTCACAGGTGCTAATTAAAAAGAAAAAAAAAAACTGATCTCTTTGGTAACTTTGAGTCCATCAATCTATATATTCATCCATTAAAAACTTAGCCAACTTATCGCTGATTAGATGTTCGTTTTTAAAGCCAGATAATTGCCCCGGTATTATATCTGAGTATTTGTACTGTAAATGAATCAGTGTTTATTCCTCAAACATATACACACCTATGCACCATGAATTACAGGGTCTGGCCTTTGTCAAATGTGGTAGCTGAGTAATTGAAGCCTTTTCTCTATATGGCTGATGACTTTTCCCCACTGAAGGCTACATCCGTATGCAGACACTGATTAAATACTGCTTTACAGGATCGACAGAGGCACCATGTGTGCCCCTGAGGTGGCAAATGCATTCATTTCCTCTTTGACTTTGTCTGTTAAAATAAGACAACACTCAGCGGCTCCACTAAAACAACCCCACGGTCTCATAATGCAGTTCGTGTTCGACAGACGGCCGGAGGACGCCAACTTTAATACAGCTGAAATGACACGAGCGTGAAAAAACTGCTCATCATCAACATAAAAGTGATATTTACAACTTTGTTGGAAACAGCTCGAGCTGGAAATTTTAAAGTAAACCACTGAATTTATAAGTATGCACGTACCACGGCTAACATTCAGAGTTTGCAGATGAAAAGCTTCACACACGACTACACTCACCAAATTCCACGTCAGCTTTATCGGTTAAAGAAATTGTTTGTTTACAAATTCCCATGAACAACAATGTTGTTAACCTGTTCTTCCACAGCAATTTACAGGGCTGTAATAACTGTAAATAGCAGTTATTTAATCAACTGCAGGACTCATACCATTAATAACATATTATGATGATATATGATGGCAGATGGGTCACCAGCTACTCAAGTTCCATACTTGTAAATATTACATTTGCCATGATTTTATCTAGAAAGTAATAATACAAGACTTTACCTGAGAAGCTGATAAAAATAAATGAATGATATTTATTTATAAAGTTTGACTGGGCAAGTGTCCACAGTGTCTTCAGCATCACTAATATAATATCTTTATACACTAGTTTTCTTAATATGAACAAAAAATACAAATTATTTCTTTTTGCATGATACAGGAGCCAGTAGCTGATGATCTCAACCCCATGTTATGCACCCTTAACCACATTAAAGCCCCCCCACTTCTTGTATGGGCAGTGTGTGGTCTGCCTCTCAGGGACGGCAGGGGGACACAGGAAACAAATTAGCTTTCTTGACCTTGGCCCAAGTTTCCCTTCCACCCTTCACCCCTCCTCCTCAATGCCCTTCATCTAGCCACTTCAAGGGTCAGCTGACAACAACACGCCTCTGTTGTCCTCCACAGTGGGGATATATTCAGATGAGAAGCTCTTAGGCCTGACGTGCATCATAGGAAGTGAGGTTTGTGAGTTCATTTTCTATATGAGGACAACTGGATGTGGTTAAGATGATTACCAGGAAAAAATGGCATATTTATGGTGCTGGGTAGAACAGTAATTTTCAGGGTACGTGCAGATAACAGAGAGGTTTCTTTGCGCAGTTCCAAGAAAAAAAGCCAAAAAAATGAAACGAGATCATGAAAGGGGTAATATAACGTAACGAAATTTCAGCATGCGATTAAACTGTGAAATTATTTGGAGAAAGAACATTTCCTGACATCACGAAGCGTTCCCACCTTCATTCTCAGGTTCGAGATTGTTGTCTCTCACACACACAGACAGGCATGCAAACACATTGCAAAAAGTAGATTTCTACCATCTTAATAAGTTTAAAATCTTACACAAGGACTCAGTTCTACCACCACTGCCCGAGCCTAAAATGAGAGACCTTTGGCCATGTGTGAAAAGAGTCTTTTCAGTGACAGATACTGGATTGTAACGCCAGCAGGCCAATCTAATTCTCCCAGTTCACGCAAAAGCACGTGCATCGGTGTTCAGAGAGAGAGCAAAAATAACCTATGGTGTCCAGGGGATGGAAGTAGCAGCACATATTAATGCTCATACTCTTCATTGATCTATGAGGACTGCTTAATCTTGTGGGCAGCTTCCACCTACATATATTTCATAATGTGATGCATTGTGCATCGATAACACTGGTAAGGGCCTATACTGTCTCATGCTGGCTCACAGCATTTATTGATCCCAGAGTGAAGTAAACATGTCTTTAACACATGGGACTGTCACTCCTGGCAGATATAACAAAATTGTCAAGGCAAGATCCTCGTTATTAGACACTCTAATGATGACAGGAATCAATATTTAACAATGACAAGATATCTGAGAAGTTAATAACTGTCTACATGGAAAATGAGGAGGTTAAAGAAGACTGCTCTGTGGGGTTAGGGGAAAGTAAACACACGCAGAAGACACATTTATTGTTCACTACTTTCAACTCTCCGCTGGGGATTATTTATGTGCTGTATGATTCAACTGCTGTTCTGGGAATGGATAACAAAAAAATACATACAGTAAAATGACTCAGGGCCATGGCGTTGGCAGCGTACCAAATTGACCATATCCTTATGACTAAACGGCAGCTTAGGCCAGAGCAATTTCCTGTGCATTATGGGCAGGCAGCCAAGTAAAAATGATTATAGGTGTGAGCTTTGAGTAATGTTTAAGCAGTACTGGTCTTTGAAACCAGAGATCCTGGACACTGGAATGTTTTTGCACTAAGGCTGCCAACAGCCCAGTTTGTTTTTGTAGCTCATTCTTTTTCATGAGTAAACATACAAAACCTGCCCTGGTTATTATTCAGTCAGCTTCTCCTCTCCTTTTTAAACTTTGCACTATGATAAAAGATGCAAATTTTCCATTTCTCAGTTAACCTTTACTTTATCTTTTTTTTTTTTTTTAACCACATTTGCACCGTTTCTGAAAGCATTAATTGACCGGTTCATTGAGATTCAGCTCTCTTTTGGATTGGCTGCTGCAGTTTGTGATGCCAATGTAACACCATCATTTTCTCATATGTGAAGGTCTTTTGCCAAGAACCTTGGGAAAACATACAAATAAACCCAAAATAAAGAATTTACTCTTAATAAAACATGCAAAAAAAACAAACAAAAAAATGTAAAGAAGCTGAAATAACTAGCGAATGATAATAATAGTAATAACTAGCTGATAACTAGTTGAAGAGTCTGAATCAGAAACTGCTGGTTAAACCAATCGCCACCACTTGCTGATGACACTGGCAAGTGTGTAGATTCCTCTAAACTGAGATCACATGGGTAGCAGTCTGAGTCCAGACAGTAGGAAGTGAAAGTGCTACTGCAGCCACAACACAGGTCATATCTCAAAGACGGTTTTCAGCTGTACAGTGCAATCGGTCTTCTCGTTTTACTCACACACACACACAAAAAAAAAAAGAGGGACAGAGGAAGAGCCTCAGTTTAAATGATGCAACACGGAGGCAATTTGAGGATTTAGAAACTGCGAGTACACTTTTTTTTTTCCATTGAAGACAAAACTGCAGGATTCACTCGATATGATCCATAAATTAAAACTTGATTTTTATACATTTTTTTCTACTGTAATAATGAATTTACAATCATGCTGATTATGTCACATAATTACTAGAACGGCACTCAGAGAAGAGACATCTCCACCGAGAACAACTGTTCGACCAACCAACCAAACCTATTGTTTCCAAAACAGTTGGATCTGGACCAAAGTTTAATGCGTTATTGCTTTGTCTTTCCTTCCGGTCGGTTTTCACAAACTCCTGATGACAGACACACAAACCAACGACATCAAAGTATATTCAGTGCAGGTATTTGTTGAGAAATAAAGGTAATGAAGATCCTGTTTGTAAGCCTGCCTGTGTTATCAAAATAACACCGCTCACAGTTTCATTAGAGGGCTTTCTATTTTTTTTAAGTAGCTTAATGAGCTGAACCTTGAAAGCTTTTTTTTTTTTGGTGGGGGGGAGAAAAAAAATAGGGGCCAAACTGCAGGTTCCTCAGTTTGATTTTGTTTTATCGCTGCATTTGACATCAAGGGAGGGACAGGAGGGCAAACTCGTGTGGTTTGACAAAGGCGGCGACAGATGTGGAAGTGTGAAAAATAAAATGAACTGGGTATAGCTATTTGTGTGCAATGAAGAAAGACATAAAAAAGCAGCCTTGCACTGAGATAGTTGCTCTAAATGAAATACCTGCAGATTGCGTGTTGCTTTGCATTTGCAGGAGTATTCAATTTTAATTAGGGTTTTGGAGACATCTTTTATCAGACTGTCACTAATCTCTCGCTCTCTCTCTCTCTCTCCCACCCACTTTCTCTTCTCTCAAATACACACACACACACACACACACACACACACACACACACACACACACACACACACACACACACACCATCCTAACATTTGAAAATGCAAATACACAGCCACAAGAAAGAAAGAAGAAAAAAAAACAATGAAAGAAAATCAGAAGATTTTATGCAACAATTTGTCTGATACACACATTATTAAAAAAAAATGATAGAAGACAAAACCATTGTCCATTTCATTTTTGGAGGAAAAACCATTACCTCTCCCTTTTAATTGCCTTTCTTTGGGGCAAAGGTGATAATTAATTTTGCTCAGGGAGAAACACATGAACCGCAACAAGAATATATATATATATATTGAAAAAATGTTAAATAGTAATCTTGTCTTCGGGGGGGGGGGGAGGAAAAGAAATATAATACTTTGCTCAGCTGTTCAAGGGAAAAATGTTTACTATTTTAGGTCTTAAATGACCATGACTTACAATTCCCCCCCAAAAAGTAATCAAACTAAATTTAAGTGAAATATTTTATAACTATGTTCCTATCAAATAAATGTCAGAGAAGTGTTACAAATCATGCCCCTGTCTCTCACTGCTTAGTGTGATATGATGATAAACTTTACACCAAAAAATAATAAATCCCTGCAAAAAATTTGAAATCAATATGATTGCTCATTCATGTTTATGTTGAGTTTTCTATGCCGCAGTACATTCATAATGGTACATTTTAAAAACAGCCTCTCAACATGGCTGTAAAAAATAAAAAGGCAACCTCTGGCTGTAAAATGTCCGCTTCCGCCCTTGTATTCTAGCTGTGTGTGTGTGGTGTGGTGGTTAGCTTGTCTCCCTGTCTTCATTCCTGGCCCTCTTCCATTGTTAGTCACCTTGTTTATTGGCTGGAGCAGCCGTGGCGTACTGGACATCATCTGAAACTACAAACGACAGGATGCAATAAGCTGGAGAATAGCAGCAATCTGAGGAAAGTTCTCCATTCACCAGAGCTCCCTAACTCTCTGTCTTCTTATCCTGGGCAGAAAATAAAAAAATCAATACGGGCTCACAGGGCTTGATAAAAGTGCTGGACAGGGAGAGAGGCAACCCTGGATATAGTAAATTAAAGTGATCAAAATTTTCCAGTCGACTCAGCCCGCAGCCTACATAAACTAACAACCCTGTCTCCACAACTGTCCGTCATCCCCCTCCACCATCTTCATTCTCTGCTTCAGCATTATCTCAGTCTTGTAATTTCTCCGGTTTACTCCGATTTTCCTTTCTCTTTAATCATTTTTCTGCTATTGACTTTTATGTAAAAAAAAAAATCTAACACATAAATTAATGCAACGATGCAATCTTTTTAGTCTTGTTTCCTACCAAAAACATTTAAAGCAAGTGGGGGGGGGTGGAGAAATTAGTTTGAAATAACCTACGACCTTTCTGCCTAAGTTGGTGAACTGTTCTCAAACAACACACCAACTCAACAAACATTTCAGTGTAGAGGCAAAATATTATCCACACAATTTTCCGTAAATATTTTATATCACCGTGATATCTTTGCAAAAACATGAAGGCTGCTTGTTATTTCTCATTGCTCGTCCCTGCTCCAGTGTGTGCAAACATCTCCTTAAACAGGTTTTTTCCCACCAGCTGAATGCAGGCGTTACCAGGCGCTAATGTTAGCCAAGATTAGCATACACAACACTTACACAAAGCAACTCTGGGAGTCACTTTTCATTTGCTTTGGCTGTGTCCACAGTCTTGGGCTGAAATATATATTTTTCGTACCCAGTGCTCCATATGTGATGCCAAGGGCTCCTGATCAGGACAGATCCTAGCTGTGAATCTGTGTATATTAGCATCACACAAATACATTGCAATAATATAAAGTTATTGAGCCAAACAGATTCACAAAAAGTTGCTACACAATTTATATTCCACTTAATCTAAATTCAGCATATTTTGTGGGGAAGTCCAAACAAGGATATGAAACTCTTTAACAGTTAAATCCTCCACTTTTTAATCTGGTATCTAACTTACTTTGTTTGTTCTCTTACTTATAAGAGCTTTTTTAATAAAATATATTTGGCATACTGTGTGTGTTTGTTTAAATGGTTGAAAATGGGGCTGATGACAGCAGTGAAGCTTCAGTTAAACTGTAGTTATGGTCAGCTTAAAAATGCCAACAAATAAATAAATACTAAAATGCAGCTCTTAGGGTAACCTTAAGATTAGTATAAATATGTATGCATATTTATATTAACACCTATTAATGTATATATTAGTATACATTAATAAGCACTGTTTTAATTAGGCTGTAAGTAAAGGAGGGGGATTTTAACATTACACCCATTATAATGAATTAACATGCTCCTACACCCAAAGTATTGCTGATGCTTGGTCCATGTAAATCCCCATCTGCATGTTGCAAATCTCAAACATAGAGGTCATAGTTTAATGATACCCAGTGAGTAAGTTGCAAATTGTAAAGCATTTTTATATTTACATTTTTATATCCTGATAGCGCACACATGACATCACTTACCCAGTTAGCAGTGTGTACACACACACACACACACACACACACACACACACACACACACACACACACACACACACACACACACACACACACACACACACACACACACACACACACACAATAATTCAATTACAGTAATTCCGGCAGCAGCTGACTCACTCTGCTAACATACACCCCATGCCAACCCACACAGGGCCTCTTTGGCACCTTGTCCACCTAACAGTAAGAAGGGATTAATAGGGATTGGCCCATACAGTCCAGTCTCATGGTGTGTGAGCTTTAGCACGGAGCTAATCTGATATTCCAGCTCAACAGTGATAACTGCAGTTTGATGGCTGCAGAGTGTGGGAAAATAGTCCATCTGACTTATCATGTCACTGGAAGATCACCATTTTTGATAATAAATGATCATTTATTGGGTATTAAATAGATCAAAAAGATTCGAGCAAAGGTGTGACCTTGACTTATGTGTGTGTCTTCCTGTATGTGCTAAAGTGACACTGGATGTGTGTCAGGGATCAGCTTAAAAACAAAGGCACTTGGGCCATCACTTGCTGTGGCCTAATATCCTGTTAACCTGGGTTAGACAGCAGACAGCCTTGAGACACTTAAATCCAGCCGTGGCTAAGAGCAACACGCACATGTCCTGTTAGCTCACATCCCAGCTTGACTTTCCAGAGACCAGGGAACCACCGTAACCTCCAGCCAAAAATCTGTAGAGCCCTTCAGTCTCCTCTTCAAATGGTCTGTGTGTTACAACAAAATGCTGAACTTCAAACAACATGAGGCAACATGGGATAAGGTTTCTTAGCTTGCAAAGTTCATGTTGATAAGCTTTACTTGGCATTATATAGTTAGCTACACTGTAAGTATTAACCTGATACATTAATTATAATTTATGCATTTTTAACTAAGTAAATAGGTAGCAAAGAAAGACGCAAGTCAACAGATTACAAGTCAAATGCACTAGTTCAAAGGAGGATTAACACTGAATCCTATTTATCAATGTGTCTTATTAATCTTGTATTAGCCATGCACATCCTGATGGTCAAACTCTGCCCTTCTGCTTCTATATTTAACTATTTTAATCTCTTTATAAAGCAAAAGGATTCCGATTACAAATGCCACAAGAGTCAATCCAATTGAAAATCAGTTGGCAGTCCTGTGTTCAACACTTAAAACCTTAAGAAAAGATTACAGAAGGGCCGCTGCGTGCTCATTCGAGAAGCAATGACTTAAATGCATCACTCTCAAACTATTTGCTTAAGTGTTTCTGTAAGAAGTGGAAATCATTTGATTAACTGCACTTCTTTACTGTATGCTCCAGAGTAATTCAAGGAAGCATCAATTAAACTGTTTAAAGCTACTGCATGTAGAAAATGTGCAACCATGCAGGAGTATCAAGATTAGGATTACTAGATTTAGGGCTGGGAAAAATAGTCTGCGTGAGATATATCCACCTGTTCTCATTCCACCTCACGTACTGCCATTCTGTCAACCCCACCGGTGTCTCTGTGATATACACACCAAAGTGTCCTTGCTGTGATTCACAAGCCATGGCAATGCTGAACATCCAGAGCAAACTCTCCTAAAAGAGAAACAAAGATCTCCTGAATGAGTGCCAAAGGCCACACAAGGAGGCAAGATGAGTGGAAGTAGAATAAATTATCAAACTGTCAACCAGGAGACCACAGTTTGTGTCTCATGTGAGAAATGTGCTTTTTTTTTCCCTCTTTTAAATCCCTGTTGTTTTATTGTCAGCCACTTTCCCAATCACTGGCTGTTTTGTTAGATTTATGCACCTAAATTCCTTTGCAGATATTAATAAAAGATCACAGTTTGAGAAGGGACAGAGCCAGGGTATGGCTAGGGGTGGGTCAAAGCCACCACAAACTAAAGTTTGTCCATCCCTGCACCCCACACAAACACCCGTGAGCCCAGACAGGAACGTCACACATACAAATAGATCCTGACTTACTCAGAGTAACTACTGTTTTCCTAGCAGAAGTTTTTAAGGAACTTTTTCTTGCAGCCATCATTCCCACACAGACACATTTTAACAGCTCAGGCACCCACTGATATTGCATTTATATTAGGAGCCTTTTCAACAATGAAAAAGAATAACTTTATGAGCCCTTCCAAATTTTTTAAAAATTAAGAATGGTGTACTTTTACATGATCATTATGCCTGCATAAGAAATGCATACTGACCAATAAAATTCAGTATTTGGCTTTAAACAATTTACTGTAGACTCTGTGCTCTGTCTGCAGGTCTTTGTTTGAGAAAGAAAGAAAGAAAGAAAGAAAGAAAGAAAGAAAGAAAGAAAGAAAGAAAGAAAGAAAGAAAGAAAGAAAGAAAGAAAGAAAGAAAGAAAGAAAGATCATCCAGCAATAGCTGGTTTTGAGATGTGCATTTTAGCAAATGCAATTCCATGCAAACAAAGCAGGCTCAAACACGATTGGTCAATATACAATCTAATTCAGACTACTAATAAACCAGAAAGCTTCTGGTAGCATATTCATATGCGGATATGTGCTTATGAAGATTTCCTTTGCTTTAATAGCTTTTACTTGTAATACAACACATGCCATTCATCTGCGACCCTCTGTGTATGAACAGTTTGGAGCAGGTGCTTCTGAAGCTTAACCCTGCCAAGAATGATCGATGAAAATATTTCCATGTGAACCCACACACACACACACACACACACACACACACATTCACACACAAAGCTTGATTCTGAACGGCCCTTAATCACAACTAGGAAATTGACTGATCAATGACAGATATGAAGAACAACTGCGCGAATGCTAACAGGACCACATTTGTTTTTATCAGTTTATTTATGTTGGTCTATTTTTATCACAGATTATATTTCTCCCATGTGCTAACGGGCTCCAAGCCCCGCCAAGGTATTAATTAAAATCTAAATACTAAATATTGATTGATACGTTATCAGGGCATAGCAGTTGGTCTCCAGGCTATTGATTCGGCCCGTGATTTATTATCATATTTAAGAAAAATCATTTTGCGTGATTATACAGGGTAATGGATTTTTAGCAAGGGTGTAATTCTCTCCCCTTTTTTGTTATGTGGAAGGTGGAGCAGGTTTCTCGGTTGCATTAGGAGATCACTGATATCCTAGGTACTGCACCCCCACTCCCCTCCCGAGCTTCCCTTTCAGCCCAGCCCGGCCTGTGAGGGACTAAAGCTTGTGTAAGAGAACGATCCCCGCTCTTGTCATTGGGAATAATGGGTATTGGGATTACCTCTTTAATCACAACAAAGATTAACAGATGGTATGAGAACAGTTATTAGCAAACATCTTGCACTCATCAAATCAATAAGATGATTTGTAATCAGGCTGTCGGTGCGAGTGAAAAGGGAGCCGGGGCCGTTCCCTGTGAAAGTTCCTGGCAATCAGAGGCTACTGTGTAGCAATTACCTCTCCACAAAATAGGTGCTCTTCCTCCACTGGCTGGCAGTCCTCCAAAACACACGCCAGACTGATAGCAACATAGGGCATTAACACGGCAAAACACAAAACACTGCATGGGTAACCTTGTATTTGATCAGGTGTTAGGTTGCTCCGTGATTTCATTTCACTTTGTGCCTTTTAATTTGGTGAATCTCGCCTTGTACTTGAAGAGAAAAAAAAAAAAATCTAAATGTTTACACATGCTGTCTCTCACTACAAAAGACCGTATAGCTCATTAGTGGGTTGCCATAAATAAGTCAGTGAGGGGGACAAAGAGGTGAATACTATAGAAACTATACAGAGAAGGGTTCCCTGTGCAAATATTTCTCCCTGGAGACAGAAAGAGAAAGGCTGAAGGTCTGCTGACATAGCGGTGCACCCAGCACGGTAAATGTAAAACTCTTGTCCACAGCAAGCAAGGTTTTTCTGCGCCTTTACAGCAATAATTTTCTAACAGTATTTTCTTTATTAATGTTTTTGGGACATCTTCCAATTTATTCTACTTCTTCAGTTGAAAACAGCACTGGAGGCCTTGGAAACACACTCATGCACAAATGTGTCATCTATTTTGATACCAGTACTTAAAAAAAAATTAAAGTCAGGAAAGGTCATTCTATTATAATAAGGGTTAGGGTTAGGAACATGGGACCTTTTTTTCTGATGGTTTCTGATGATTAATATCACTAATTCTAAATGCTGCTTTTAATGCTTGCAGGCCTCATCCAAGCAGCCTCACCTTGTTCTTATTGTATACGTCTTTGTAGCAGGAACTGCTAAAACAAACTGATGCCAGAGACAGTACTGTGGACTGTGGACAATTTGGGGGTAAAATACAGAAACACACACCGCTGAGAATGTTAAACATCAGAGGCACAGTGTAAAGATTTAGTGCGTTTAGGTTTTAATGTCTGTTTTTTCTCTTTTTTAGATAGCAGCAAGCACACCCACATATTTGTACAGGTATTTACACACACACACACAAACACCCACACTTCTAATTGCAAGCTACTCATAATGACAAATTATAATTCTGCATTTACCGCATGCTAATCTACAATAGCTTTCAAATATGACGCAATATACACAATCTCTCGGCCTCCCCTGCCTGACGCACACACTCACAGACACGTACTTCTACACTGTAAGATAGTACAGATATGCACGAGGATTAAGCAAGGCAAATGGTGCCAAAACAATGGCAGTATGAAGTAACTGATGCTGTTTAAAAATTCAGAGGCCTGTATTGAACAGACAATGTGGCACACATATCACTGGACCACAGATCCCTGCAGCCCAATGGTCTGGCTTCTGGCTGCTCTCATGCACATGCATAATCTCTTTCTAAACAACCCCAGACGCCCTCCCGCTCAGCATCACATCATGACTGCTATAGCAGCATGCAGACACACTTGATAGAATAGATCACACTTACACGTGTAAGCCTGAAGTTGCTCTTAAGTTCAGTGGAAATGATTTTTACCACCATGACATATAGTAAAACACGGGTTGGCATATTTGCATACTTAAATAGAAACTTACAACTGCACGGCAACTGCAGACAGAGACACATACGCAGCCCTCCCCTCGCCCACAGTCACTTGTCGAGTGGCTAATATCTTTCCAAGGTCAAACCTGACAAGGAATTCCAATGAGATTAAGTGTCATCAGTGCGGCTTTAGCCCTTTTCTGCTCATTGTTCTTGGAAATGGCATTAGAGCCACAGATGACCAAGGCCTTGGAGCAGTAAAACCTCTTCTCTTCCTGAGTGGTGGGCCAAGCTGATACGAGAGATATTTGATGCAAGGCCTCCAATTCAAACATCAAAGTGCAATAATGTTCTTACATGTATCTTTATCTCGAAGGCTTATACCAATACTTGTCTGTGAGCACTGCCGTTTGATTACACATTGATAGTATTATTCACTTCTGTCTGCTGCAGAATTTTATTCCACTTTGTCTCCAGTTAATTCTTTATTTATAATTTTCATGGGATCCAGAGTTTTCAGATTTTGAGTCAGTGGCTGATCCTGCACTTCAGACCTTTTAAGAGCTGCAGTGGCGTTCCAGCTTCAGCGTTTTGGAATTAATTTAGGCGTTTTGGGGCCATAAAGCAATAACACAATTCTAAATGTGGCTGCACTCTATGTGCAGTAAATGTGCTTTCACACTTAATTTGCTTTGATGACTTGTATGCATATCTCCACACTTTTTCATTCACACAAGGAAGTGTTTCAGTCCGCGAGACATTCCCAGTGTGTTTGTTTGTACACACTTCAACCAAAAAGCGACAGCTTCTGCCAGTATGTCACACGGCATTTTGTGCGCTGCCTTTCACACTGAATTTGACACATAGTCCTTTAGTGGCAGCAATGAGCATTTTGTCATCTCCTCTCGAGTGCCAGCTCAACGTCCAATTGTGGCCCAGCTCCTAATTTAATTACAGTAGCAGAAGAAATTGGTTGATTCAATTCATTTCAATTAGGCCTGATTGGACCACTCAGATCAAATTTTACTCATCTCAGGTACAAGCTGCCTGTCACATTTTATCTCAGCTTGCCTCAAATGAAGCAAGATGAGCAGGTCCTGATATGCTAACTGGAAATGAGTCGTTGGGTTCGCGTGTGTGTGTGTGTGTGTGTGTGTGTGTGTGTGTGTGTGTGTGTGTGTGTGTGTGTGTGTGTGTTTTACATATCCAACTAACAAATGTGTAGTGCATAACAAAAACTAGAAAAAAGTCTTTAAAAAAAACTCGTATCATGTCCAGCAGGCAGCTGCAATAGTTTTGTGCCGTGTCTACTAAAGAGACCCTTATAAACAGTTCTCCATGCCACAATAAACTTTATAACACAACTCAGCCCATTTTTCTAATTTAAAAGAATTAATTCTTAAATCCAGATCCCAAAGTGAGTATACAAATACACAGTAATGTAAGGATAAAGAGTGGTGAGGGATATACATGCGGTTAGTTGTGAGTTATTTTATAAACTTACAGGTATATTTACTGAAGGACGCAACTCTGTGTATCACAGACTTTATTAAATCCTCTCTAGTGACCTTACTGTAATGATTACAATCATTTTAATGATACTGTATATGGGTAGTATTATGATATGTTAAATATGCAAAATTGTACTATTAATGATAAATTCACCAAAATTTAACAATTGTTTAGTTCTAAGATTAAAATCATTAGAACGTTGTAAATTATTTATGGTCTAATCACAAAGCATAAAGTACACCAAATTTAGTAATAGACGGTATGTAAGTATAGATTGTTGCAAAAGCGCAGACAAACAATGAAACAATATAAATATTATTTGGGTTTGCCTTCAGAGACGCTGTAATTGAGATCAGTCAGTGGCAGAAAAAGTTCCATCTCATCTCTGATTGGTGCAGATGAAGCCCTGGGATTATACCATAGGCTGCCATAGGCTGCTACAGTAGCCTGCGGTGTGTGTAAATGCGTCTTGGCACCAGTTGCGGCGGCGCAAAGACGTCTGATTGGACACTGACGCAAGGGACGCATTTTCTTTTTTTCATACTGCGCCACTTCAGCGGTCTAATCACATGCTTTACAACCTGAACCACACATATAAAAATTCAATTTCTTAGATCCTCCTATTTAAAGATATGTAATGGATTACTTTAAAGCTATTATTATACAGTGATGCAGAGCGGCCAAAATGAAGCAATAAATTCAAACTCTGGCAGTCTTTTACCTCTTTGGTGTCTTCTTCACGCTCCGGCCTCCCTCCACGGTATCCGCAGTGAAAGACAGACAGCCTCACGGTGACTGCAGGGTGTAAGAATAGAGAAGAGGAGTTGTTACCGAAGTCTGCCTGTGCACTTTATGATGCAGCGAGGGCCAGCATAGAAGCCAAGTAGCCCTTTTCTTACCTTGCGACACAGATCCAGATGGGGGTGAAACGGGTAAAAACGGTTGTTTGGGTGATTACACGTTTCTACTCTCCCTCCTCTCCCACCCTCCCTCGCACCTCCGCCGCCACCCCCCTCCGCCTCCTCCACCAGCAGCACTCTCTCCTCTCTTGGAGAATAGAGAGAGTGGCCCCGTTGTAATCAGTGGGGCACCAGCTATGCAGCAAAGCAGCCCCATGCTTTAAGGTTAAAAGACACTTCTGTGGCGCATCCGGTATCCGCAGTATCACCAAACAAAAAGGGCATTTTTGCTTGTCCACTGCAGTCAGTTAAGAATAGTTTTATTTGACGTTGCATTTAGCTTTTTTAGATTCATGGACAATTAACTGGGGCTTAATCTTTTTAATTATTATATCATATCAGGCTATATGAAATGACAGGGTCCCTTAAGGTTGTGTAAAGCTTACAGAAAACCTTTCTGTCGATCAAACTTTTCACACGGAATGAATTACTTTCCCAGAAGTCAAAGCTGTTTGGCAGCCCTGTCTGGACACCCCCTTTCTCCCCCCCTTCTCTCTGTGTGTGTATGTATGTGTGTGTGTGTGTGCGCGCGCGCGCGCGCGCGTCTGTGTTTTGTGTGTAGTCTATACCGGATTAAATGGCACCGCGTCTTAAATGGCACCTTGCCTCGTTTCCCCTCTCCTTTCATCATCAGCAAAATAAAGATTAGGCCTACAGAGGAGATTGTAACGGCTCGCCTTTAGAGGCGCAGGGATCTTCATTCCTCCGCCTTTGTGATGATATTGATGATGATGATGGCCAAGTGGACAGTTTGATTTTTGTGTGGCGAGCTAGTTATAAAGAATCAATATTATATCAAGGGGGTAACTTTGGTGATAAAGGACTTCAGCCACTCTGGCTATTCATCATAAGTCTGTAGCAAGCAGATAGGTCAAAAGAAATTATATTGCTCTAAAGAGTGTGTCTCCTTATCTCTCAGTACCAGGGGAGTGGAGGACACGCCGATCGATACAGTAGCTGCCGTATACTCCTTGCAATTATCAATAGCTGATTTTGTCTTCCTGGGGCTGCATCTATTAATACCAGATAATAACAGCCTTTTGGACATAACTTCAAAGGGGATGATGGAAAGAGATGGAGAGGAAGAAAGAAAAAAAAAACAGAAAGTTTGCTCACAGGACGACCTTGTTGTCAACAGATTTGTCTCTCATATGAGGTGGACGCAGGGGAATAGACAAGTCAAACAGACAAGAGGGAGTGGGAGGGAGGGAGAGGGGAAGCTCTCACTGAGCTCACCCCTGAACTAAAACAAGCTGAAGATCTATCATTACAGTAAAAAGGTTTCTAATTTAGTCAGGAATCGGCAGCTTTTGTGCGTTTGGAGTCGGAAATAAACGTGATTGTGATGTATACATTTTCGACATCCACTTTTAACAATGAAGTTCGAAAATACCACAATAAATAAGCTTGCAAGATGAAACGGGTACTTCGGTAAGAAAATCAAAAGCACAATTTACATGACACTCGGCGCTCGTTCACGTGATTCCATTTCCTGCCGTGCGTCCGCACATTTTAGCGCAAAACACTATTTGTAAAGTAAAGAGTTGATGTGATTATCGATTTATGTATTTATTTCAGCCGTGTGTAGAGGGAAACGGATTCTAGTTATATACTATGTGATGTACGCTCTGACATACTTTATTAATTAATTTATTTATTTAGTTGTTTTACAATTATTTCCGAATATTCGTGTCGGTACATAAAACAAAGTAGCCTACATGTTCAAAAACCGCCGTCTTGCGTAAAATATTCACAGACCAGAATTAAAGTTAAAATAAAGACTGGGTGTTGTGATTGAAAGCCTACCGTGTAATCACAAAATCGCCGATCTCGTAAAAAAAAAAAAAAAATTACCCAACCGGATTAATATGACGACCTATCCTTTACGGGATGAGATATTATATGATTGGAGGTCAAATCTGGGTGTTCACACAGAAGTCTGAGGACGATCCATTGAACAGTAACGTGGTGGTACATCCTAGTGGTGGCTGAAAGCAATGGGCTGAACCCCTGCTTGGGGGTTGACTCTCACACACAGCGCAGTCCCCCACACACAGAGCCATGCCAAACAGCGAGAGACCGACGCTGCTAGAGGGCTGCCAGAAGATAACTTCAAAGTTGGTTTCGATATGAGCCCGAGAGCCGAGCGAAGGAAAGACGCCGAGTGAAGCTTTAGTGTTGGAAAACAAGTGTTGCTGGGGTGTTTTGATCACCAAATATCCAGAAAAGACACTTTTGGAGAGCGCACCGAGGCGAGAGCGCATACACGGCGAGAGGAGGTATACGGGAGGAACTTCGTCGTGATCAGACACACTGAAGCGACTTCTCTTTGTCGGACAAATGAGTGTTTGATCACAGACATTCTTGTTGTTACTGAAAGGAGCACTGTTGCTAATCTTGGCGCCGCTCTCTCGGAAGACGCGCGTCAAAGTTTGGAGAGCGGAGCTGCGCCTTTAGAAAAGATGGTAACAGTTTATTGCTATTGTAAATAACTTAACTCGTCCCGTCCACTTTCTTGTCGCCGGCACCCGTGTAACAACTCAAACAACAGCTGATTTACCGGGAAGATGTCCATCAAGAGAAGTCTGACACATCTCGACTTTAAACGTCGCTTCCTTTGAGTCCAATTCAAGGAGTTGCGTGTTCGCTTCGCCACAAGCACAAAAAAGAAGTTAGAGAGAGACAAACTGGGAGAACTGAGCCATTATCTCGGGACAGACTTTACGAGAAAACGTTTTCTGAAGTTCTGAGGTAAAAGAGGGATCATTGAGGCCAGAGAGAGACACTTCGTGAAAAAACGCGCCGGTGAATCCTTAGTATTGTGAGTCAGTGCGCTTAATCAAAGGAGGGGGAAAAGGAGCCCGGCATTCCCTGTTGGAGACCCCATGTGAACTGGGTATAACACGAGATTTGGTGTGTTGTGTTGTTGGGGGAGGTTGGACAGTAAAGACAAAAGAGACGGATAAAGTCTGAGAGTGAAGCGGCTAATTGCTTAGTCCGTCCCTCATTACCATATCCAATGCGCGTCCATTGGCCTCCAGCCAATCCTCCCCACCTTCACACACTGCCATTAATCGCGAGGCATTATTCACTATCATAATTATTATACCGACATGCGCAATCCAACGCACAGCAACAGCAGCGGCAGCAGCAACACTGGCTAATTTCAGATTTTTCTCCCCCTCTCTCCGCCACCAGACTATTTGCGAACTTTTTGTGTGTTGATTCATTCGCTCTTTGCTGATGTATCTGCAAAACGCAGACACATCTCGGAGCGCAAACGCAGCAGCATCGCCACCACTAAAGCCAGCAGTATGTCCCGACGCAAGCAAGCCAAACCGCAGCACCTCAAGTCGGACGAGGATCCCGCACTAGCCGGGGTGATTTCCGAGCACGGTGAGTGGATCTGATCAGCTGAAGTCCCTTCTCCTGATCTCTTTTCCAAACCTCCCCCTCGCAGCTCCATTCTTCACGGTAGTGCTGTTTCTTTACTCAGTTTAACAAGCGTTTTAACCCATTCCTTTAAATTAAAAGAGGTTTAAAATTATTACTTTTTTGGGGGGTGGTGGTGGTGGTGGGTGTTCAAAAGCATAGGTGGAAGAATTTGCAAGAAGTCGAAAATGATCCAAATATTGAATTAACGCTAGTCGAAAGGGAAGTGTCTCGATTAAGAAGTTTTGTGTTACCTCCCTTCCAAAAAAAAAAAAAAAAAAATAAGCAAATAAATAAATGAATAGAAACAAATCTGTTAAGCTTCACATGATTCATATGATTGTCTTTTGACAGACAGGTTCATTTTAATAATAGTGAAGAGTTTACACTTAGGTGCTGGAGGCCCCTTTTAAAGGCCTATTTTTTAAAAAAGAAAAAGAAAAAATAATATCGGGGCTGTGTTCTTCTCCTGTTTTGCAACTCTTTTGCGGTTGGTTTTGTATGTGCAAAAAAAAAACAAACACAACTGTACAAACACACAAAACAAGTTGGAAAAATATTTGGCAGTAGATATGGAAGTAAAGCGTCGTTCTGTTTTTTAAATTTTTTTTTTCTTTTTTTATGACAGGAAAATTTTCAAACGTTTAATTGGGCAGATATATATTTTTGTTTTTGCATTCGTGTCTCTTGTCCCTGAGCGCCTGCGGAATCTGTTGCAGGTCGAAGCCTTGTTTTGTTATGGAAATGCTTTTTGTTTACCCCCCCTCACATAAATTTAGCACACTTGATTTGTTCTTTTTTGCGCACAATATCGACAAGATCGCCTGACAAAGCTCGTCTTCGCCATGTGGAAAAAAAGGATTATTTATCCTTTCTACTCAGCTTTTTGCGCAGCAGCGCTATCAATATTGGACTAAAGTCAGATCCGAAGGAAGATGAAGTGCTGCAGGAATAACATGACAGCTGAATTTATTTATTTTTACAGCACAGAAATCCTCAACTTTATGACTGATTATTATTTAAAATGATGCAAATCTAACATGAAAAAAAAATCTTTATATATATTAGAATTATGAGGATAAGATCTGTCCGTTACTGTACCACATCTTACTAATAATGCTGTAATTTACTTTGAAAAATGATCATTTGTCTCTCTGCTTGAGCTGATGTCAATTTATTTTTTTTAGGCAAACTTAGAAAGCTGTGTGTGTACACGAAGCACAGAGCTCTCAACAAATCACTGCTATTATTTCTACCTTTCTATCTTGGCCCATGTTGGCCAACACTCACACCCAGACGCAAACACCCACACGTGCGCGCGCACACACACACACACACACACACACACACACACACACACACACACACACACACACACACACACACACAAACACATTTTCCAGGGCTTCTTTAGAATAGAAATGTGTGATGTAATCTCTGGGGAGCAGCTTTCTTTGCATGGGAAATGCTGGTGTGAGTGGGGGGGGGGGGTCGCACTGATGATTCCTGACTCTTTTGTTCAGTTCACTCTTTGGATTTCTTTGCAGTTTATGGCTAATTCACAAACACAGACACTGTCCCTGTTTCGGTGTTGGGATAAACCTGCTCAGATTTGGTTCAGAGATAAACATCCATCAGGTTGCACAACTGTAAGATTGTGGAATGAAAAGCAAATTGGTTTTTGCTGCTATAAAATCTCACATTTGGATGATTTTGAGTCAGGTAAAATTGAACTTAAAAATGTCGATTACAATTTTTAAAACAGAAAACAAGTCGGATCCACAAAGAGAGGAGAAAAGAGTGGCATTTCCAAAATAAATCTCGACGCACTTATTCTGAATTTTAGTCCATAGATTAACACACACCTCCTGTTATAATTAAAATACACACAAACACAGACAGGATTATTGGTAAGATACTGTATGCTGTCAGTGCCATTGTGCTCAAGAATGGAAGTGGCCGTGGAATGTTCTTCCCTTGCTGGAGCACTATACTGACTTGCTTGTTTTCAGGAAAGACGTAGCAGTGAAACAATCTCAAGCTTTTGGCAGAGCACAGTGAGCCCATACACACTTAAATAAACCCAATAATACCATGCCTCGTCCAAAGCTACCTTACACGGTGAGCTATGAATGTCGCCCTGTCAGTGTATCATTGCAGCATGATCAGATTCTCCGCTCCCCATTGCTGTGGTGCAGCTTGCGACCAACACTATCGATTGTTGTCATCGCATATGATGTCGGCGAAATTCAAAGGTTCCAGTTGTCAGCCGCAGCTTGATTGAGACTTAAAATCCATTTTTGTTCAGTTGGTGGTGAAGAGAGCGTCAAGAAGGTGGTGTTCAAATTGTGCTCAGGGATTTTCACTCTTGTAAATAAGAAAACAAGGAAAGCATCAACTAAATCTAACCCCTAACCCCGGGAAGCTTCGTCTTACATCTTCATTTTCCCTAAGAATACAATATTATTTTCTTTTATTTAGATGTGACATTTTTGACCACTGTCCCCTGCAGCTTAGTGAATAAATTTTAATGTGCCGCATCCATGAAAACATGAAAAATTAAAATCAAGTGCCAACAAGCCCTTGTCTGGCATATCCTCTCCCCCTCAGGCCTTCCGGACACTTTCTCCCTGGGGGCATGGGATGTTGTGTGTGTCTCTCTGTGTGTGTGTGTGTGCATGTCTGTGTTAGGATGAGGAAAGGAAGAGGAGGGGGTGGTCTGCTTAGGAGTGCTTTTATAAAGCTTGCTGACTTAACCTTTGTGTAGCCCCGGGCAGCCAGATCCTGCCACTAGATGTCAAGCTCCTTGTACAATTAGAACATGTGTGTCGTTGACCTTGGCAGCGCAGCTTTCTCGTGTCCTAGAAAGAGTGAGCAGCAGCGGGCTTTTCACCACACCACCACTTCCTCGGCATCCAGTGTCTTTAAAGGTGTGAATGTGGGGAGGGCGATGGCGGCCAAACTGTGCAGTCACACTAAGAATTAGAGGAAATTTTCAAAGGTAAATTTCCTCAGTTGTCAGTGGACACACATACTATCATTTAACCAAGAAAGACAGATTTCTTTTTACGACATTATTACTCTTTAAAAATTTGAGGCACTCGCAGAAAGACACTTTATCAGTGCTTTCTTTAAATGAACAGGTAACAACATTTACTCATATTTATAATAATTTGAAGTCAAAATCTTCTCAGAGTTACAATGTTTAGGCCGAATCTTCTCCTTTCTTTTCATCATAATGTTCGAAGCGGGGACGTGCGTAGTTATGAGGGCAAAAAAAATGTAATAAAGTGAGAAAATCCCTGCTGGTAGTGACAACATGGTTGTTACCACTTCCCCTGCAGCGAGGGTTTGTTTGCCTTTTGTTTTAATCCACTCTCACCATTGGGTGCAGGCCTGTGGACCACCCACATAGTTGTGCCAAAGATGTCTTCAAGAAGGCACTCAAATATGGCTGTGTCTTAATTACCACTCAGCACTCAGCACACGAACAAGTGAGATCCTGATTGAGAGGAAGGACTAGACAGGAAAGGGAAGGACTATTTAACGTTAGACAAGACAGCAGATTTGGAGGATTTAGGAAAAAGCTAGCAAGTAGTCAGATGAAGAGGTAAATTTCTCATTTATTAGATGATTTTAATGTCAATTTGTTCAGAAAGTAGGAGCACAGGGTGAGCGGAGCTATGTCTGCTAATCTCAGTGCTTTGCTTTGCGGGTGTAAAACAGGAAACATTCTTTTTGTTTTTTTAGTGGAATTTAAATTAAATAAACCCCAAGCAAAGATGAATTAAATATCTCCTTTGCCTTCAGAGAATAAAACTCCATCAGATCCTGTAGCCTCAGCTTGAGCGCTTTTGTAAATCCGGAGACAGAGAGCCATCTTGGCGAGTGTCATCTGGACAGAGTGCCGTCATTGAATACTGTATTGCAAATGCTTACACAAACAAATCGTTAATGTTTTGGCTGCTCCACATCTGCAGGCAACGACAAAGGCCTCTCTGTTAGGGCAGATATGACTGTACCACTCTGCAGTAGGGCTGACCAGGCCGATGACACACACTCACAGAGCTGTGCTGAGGACGACTGAGCCTCTGCAGGTCTGAGGATGCAAGGATGCATTGGATCATTAATGGATACGCTTCACCGATACAGCTATAAGTGTCCAAGCACAGTATAGTTATTTAGATATTATTTTTAAAATCTCAGTTTTAAAAACATGCATGAAACATGCAATAACAGTAATGATTATCTTTGCTACAAAGCTTCAACAGCACGACAAGAAGAAACTTTTTAAAAAAGAAAATGAGTAAATGTTCATAATTTCAGTCATGTCAGATTTGTATGTGTCCTGTGTAATGTCCCAGTTAAAATGAAGCAGAGTGCACACTGGATCTCAGTTAAAAGGCCTCTTCAAGCAACTTAAAATAACTTAAAATTGCCATTATTTAAATATTTTTTGGACTCAAAATTAGAGCTGCGGATGTGTGATTTTCAAAAAGTGTAATGGAAAAATTTAATCAGGCCACAAATTCCAACATTGTTGGATCCAGCAGGCCTCCTTTTTTTCCCCTCAACTTCCAATTTGAGCAGGACCTACAGTGATGCATCTCTCTTTAAGGGTCCTGAGCCATCCTCACGTTCTTGAGAAGAATGCGTTTTAAAGGGGCAGAAGGAGGGGCCGTTGTCGGACCAGTGTAATCACAGAGGCCCGCCACGATATACTGTCCTTACAGCCTGTGTTGGTGTAAATGAAATTTAAGCTCTCAGCGTATGATGAGGACTTTTTAATTGGGCAGTTAAATTACAACACCCTGCAACTATTGAGACAGAAATACCTCAATAAGTGCAGGGTATTGTGATTTAAATGCTGACGCTGTCATTGCTGTTTGTTTTCATTATGTGAATCTGGAAATTGTTAAGAATGGGAAAATTTGTAATTGGCCGAGGCTTCGGTGCTTCGCTCAATGCCCGGCTCTGTGACTTTCACAGAATCCGTGGTAAGCATGAATACCTCATCTGATATAATATGTCAGATTAGCAGTTTCAGTTGGCATGCCAGAGATTGCTGAGCAAGATAGCGGACACACAGATTCAATGTGTACAATCCCTCTATTGACTACCTTCAGCTTAATATTTGTATCCGAGTAAACGAAGACTCTTAAAGGAATGAAAAATGGATGGGATTTTAATTCCATCCCCTTCTTTTTCATGCTATAGGAAAATCAATATTATATCCCCCCAACCAGAAACACAAACACAAACACACATGCAATCATATAGAAACACACACACGTAGATATGCACCTCTTTTCTCTGTGTTGCATTGCAAACACACACACACACAAAAAAAAACAACAAAATGTCGCCTTGCAGCTCCACAGCACAACAGTACTGTACAGGTTAAGGCGAGACAGTTGTTTTAAGATTATGAGCTTTCACAGTGTTTGTTTGATTGTGTTTTTCCACTGGAAGTATGAAAATAATCAGGTGGCATGCAGCTGTAATTTGTGCTACTATGATTAATACTGACTGACTGTAGCATTAGTCAAACTAACCGTAACCCTGAAAACGGCAATTTTATGTGTTTTCCTTTTTTTTTCTTAAATGTTTTCAACCAGCAGCATGCAGATTTTCACAACTACACATATAGATTTGAATTTCTCATTAAAAAAACAAAAGTCATAAGATTCTTTTGATTATATTAACAATAGGTGCTCTAAAGCAACTAAAATTATCAGACAGGAGGATTTTTTTTTTTTTGGACAAAATATAATTTATAGGAGGGGAGAAAAAAATTTAAATTATCATTATTTTTTTAATTAGTAAATTTAAGAAGAGAGGCCTGTGTGGATGCACTTCCATGGAGAAGTGATTAGTATTCTCTAGTTACAGCACGTGGTGTGCACGTGTTGTGTGTATATGTAGTTGTATATTTTTCAGGTGTGTATCACTGTACGTATGCAAACAATCTGTGAATGCTCTTTGGCCGTCTTAGGAAACGTGTCAGAGTGTGTGTGTGTGTGTGTGTGTGTGTGTGTGTGTGTGTGTGTGTGTGTGTGTGTGACAGAGAGAGAGAGAGGTCAGAGGCGTACAAAGACCCCCACTTGTAATTGTATGAACGAATAAAAGAGATTGACAGTAATACCATTCTAATAACTAATCAGCTCAACACAATGCCTACTCATTTGTGTTGAGCTTTCAACCCTCAATTATGGAAATGAGTTCTGCTGTCCGCTGCTGGGCTAAGCAGCCTTTTAGCCTGCTGTCACGTGTCGCTGACGTTTCCAGCCACTTGCTTCCTTTTCACTTGTCAATTTCTGGTTTGTATTTGAGCTTAAATGACTAATTTGTTTTTCAATGTAATTTTTATACTGAGGTCTCAACATATAAAGCAGATATAATACACTACACAGGATTTTACATCCTCTTTTCCTTTAATTCCTTAATTGATTTTTTTAAAAACCTGGCACCACACATGATTTAGTAAAATAATATCTTACTTTGTCAGCTCTAGCCCCAGTGAGGATGAGAACACAAAGTCTGTCCAAAACCGTTCTGCTGATAATTAATTAAGTCACAGACACCAGACCATGATGGCGTACGGCCCCTTTGGCCACAAATTACAGGAGGAGTGATGAATTTCTTTCCTAATGAGTCACTGTAATTGGCAAAAATGCTTCATTTCTGCTTTGCCATGGCTCACTCCACTTTAACCTTTGAAATTAGCAAAAGCACTGTATGAATCTCTTTATTGCTCAAAGCAAAACAGGTTATTTCTTTTAATGATCAGGAGACATGCACTAGATAATGTAAAGTATTTTCTAATAGTTTTTGTTGATCACTCTTGAAACCTTTTTAAAATTTAGAACACATGCTGGCTGAGGTGCAGAGTTGCTTAGAGCAAACAAACGTGCATAAGTGAAAGCTGCTAGATTAAGACGTGTCTTTTGTGCTCTGGGATCTTAAGTCATACATATACAAGTAATAATTAACCTGAATTTTACTTTTTTTATTAGTTATTAACTATTTTTAAACAATATAGGATCACTGAAGAACATAACCTTGTTTTATAGCAGCCTTTACTATCTTTACATGAAATAAATCAGTTTTATTTGCAACGATCACCCGTGAAATTGTCTTAACACTTTAAAAGTGTATACAAAGTGGTTTCAATTGTGGATAAATAGTTTACCAGATATTCGCCGGTTGTTGAATTTAAACTGAACAGGAGATGACTCTGAAATAAAGTGCGTGATAGATGTCTTGTGGTGATTGAGTATGCTTCCTGCTCGAGACAAAAGGGACGTTTTTATTGATACAGAAATTGCTGGCACAGAGACACGCACACTATAACTATACTTAGAAAAAGATAGTTAATAAGAGGAGGCCATTTTTTGCATAGTTTTGATCAGGTGTGAATTAGGTCCATGCTCAGAGCTTGCACTGGTTTGTTTGACTCTTGATGGTTGCATGTCGAAGAGGAAGTGGCTTCCTACAACTGTGATTAAACATGTGTAACTAATCAGCGACTTTGCTGCCATGGCACTAGCATGTAATTTGTTGAGTCTTATGTCAGAGAGCATGGCCGGGAAAGAGAGAGAGAAAGAGAGAAATAACACACTGAGTGTTGCCTAACTAACAGGGAATGTTTTCTATTTTGAACCTTTTGGAAAAGAAATCAAATTCTGCACACTTTTAAATTGCAGTTATTAGCTACACACATTTTAAAAGGCCAAATTTATTTGTTTTGTTTTTTTTTTCCCTCTTTGTGGATAGCGTGCAGGGGCACAAGAGTCAACGGATCTCTTCACTTACATTTGACAATAAATTTTTGTGACATCATTGCAAAAAGTTCACTATAGTTCTTTTCTTAGATTCAGGGCTAAAACACTACCTTTGCAATGCTAAATGGAAAGCTGGGCATTTGAAATTCATGTGGAAATGACTGAGCTTGATAGCAGAGGGGAATCCTAATGGGGCCATCAAAGTCCTGATTTGTACCCAACAGATGAGGCAGCTGTGAATTGTATGAAATATTGGAAATCAATAGGTTCTATGGAATTTCATTAAGCGGCAGTATCCACAATTGATAGGCCCTCATAATTTGATGGATTGCACAAAGAAAATTATTAGCTGGCTCTATGGAGAGGGTGTGAATGCACAAATCTGGGTCTTGAGAATTGGTGAACTAGGGCAATTTGTTCAGCATGAAAAAAAAAATAAAAAAATAAAAAGAATATTGATTTTGGTTATGTTAAAAGAGAGGAAAAAAAATCAAAGGTTAAATCTTTGCAGCACTGCACTGCAAAATATGTGTGGATTCTTTATTGATTATTTATTCATTAATTCTTCTTTCTTCCCTCCCTCCTCCCTTGGTTTCTTTCTATCCCTTTTCACTCCTCTGACCCCCCTCCCCTCTCTGTAGCCCGAGGTGATGTGCTGGATGATGCCGACAGCGGGAACGAAAGCCGCAGTGGCAGTGAGGAGACCCATGTATGTGAGAAGTGTTGCGCTGAGTTCTTCAAATGGTCAGACTTCTGTGAACATTTACAGAGCTGTACTAAGAACCCCCTGGTGCTCATAGTGAATGACAATGAGGACACACCTAACCCCTCACAGGAGTACCCGACAGAGCCCTCCCCTGTACCCAGCTGCCCTAGTGAGCAGGCTGACAGTGAAGACCCCAGGGAGGGCAACCACAGTCCTGCTGGTGAGGGGGATGACATCCCAGAGACAGCAACCTTAAATGGGGTCAGTGTCCTGGAAAAGGAGGACGAGCAGATGGAGCTGGAGCTTTCTCCTGAAAAAAACGTGGATCCTGAAGAAAGAGATGTGACATCCCCTGAGCCAGATGGCTCCCTACCTCAGCTCAATGATGTCGTTCCCTCTGCTGTTACAAGTTACGCCATGCCAAGCACCAATGTTACCTTGGAGACCCTTCATGGCACCCGTGTTGCAGTCGCCCAGTTTTCACAGAGTGTAAGAGCAGCAGCGGGCAGCGGGGTTTCCACCATGGCTATTCCCATGATCTTGGACCAGCTGATGGCCCTCCAGCAGCAGCAGATTCATCAGCTGCAGCTAATAGAACAAATTCGTAGTCAAGTGGCTCTCATGAACAGACAGTCTGCCCCACAGCCTGCTCTTAACCACCATCACAGCAATGCTACTGGAAACCAGGGACCTGTCTCCTCCTGTGTCCCTCCCGTTGCGAGTCAGCTTCAGCTACATAACTTTATCACTCCCCCAGTCCATCAGCTTCCTGTTAGGCTGCCAGCCACTCTCAACGGTCAAGGCCCTTCACCTCTGACCTCAGCAATAGAAGGGCCTCTCTCTCAAACACCGCAAAGCAGCAGTCAGCAGCCTAACTCTTCAGCTCCAATCACATCTGCAAATAATTCAGCTTTTCCTCCACCAAGTGGTACTGGATTGTCATCTCTACTCCCCCCCAGCTCATCCTCTGTCACAAACAACAGCATTACCACTAGTAGTAGTGTAACAGGAGGTGGTGGCATTAGCAGCAGCTCAACTCTTTCCAGGAGCTCTACCACTCCTCCCTCCCTCACTCACAGCACCCTCCTGAGCTCTGCTTCCAGTCTACCACTGATACCTCACAGCTCTTCGAGCAGTGTTATCTTCCCTAATCCACTGGCCAGCATAGCAGCCACAGCCAATGCACTCGATCCTCTCTCTGCTCTAATGAAGCACCGCAAGGGGAAGCCCCCAAATGTGTCTGTATTTGACACTAAGCCCAGCTCTGAGGACCCCTTCTTCAAGCATAAGTGTCGGTTCTGTGCCAAGGTGTTTGGCAGTGACAGTGCCCTACAGATCCACCTGCGTTCCCACACTGGAGAGAGGCCCTACAAATGCAACATATGTGGCAACCGTTTCTCCACCAAGGGGAATCTGAAAGTCCACTTCCAGAGGCACAAAGAGAAATACCCACATATTCAGATGAACCCTTATCCTGTGCCAGAGTACCTGGACAATGTTCCCACAAGCTCAGGCATCCCGTATGGCATGTCATTGCCCCCAGAAAAGCCTGTAACCACATGGCTAGACAGTAAACCAGTTCTTCCCACTGTTCCCACCTCTGTCGGACTCCAGCTGCCTCCAACATTACCGAGTATGATGGGAGGTTTTGGTGAGTCTCCAAGCCTCACTCCACTTAACAGGTCCCCTCAGAGGCCATCTCCACCTTCAAGTGACTGTGCATCTTTGTCCCCAAATATCATCACTGACTCTGGTTTGACCACTACTTCACCCTCGCCAAAACCAAGCCTAGGGTGTGAGGCACCTCCTTTACTGAAACCTGAAGGCATTCTTTTGCCCCCGAGCTGCTCTACTAGACCAGGAGAGAACACGACCAGCACAACGACCATAACTCAAGTACTTCTTTCCACTACTGTCACCTCCACATCATCCAGCAGTGGCCAGGTCTCTGAACCCATCAGCAGCCCTAACTCGGCCTCTAATTCTGTTTCCCATCCAGTCCTTCCCATGCTTTCCGATCATTTTAAGGCCAAGTTTCCCTTTGGAGGCCTCTTAGACTCTATGCAAACATCAGAGACATCAAAGTTGCAGCAGCTTGTCGAGAATATTGACAAGAAGATGACCGACCCCAACCAGTGTGTTATATGTCATCGTGTTCTGAGTTGCCAGAGTGCTCTGAAGATGCACTATCGCATCCACACTGGTGAGAGGCCTTTCAAATGTAAGATATGTGGGCGGGCATTCACCACCAAGGGAAACCTGAAAACACACTTTGGTGTCCACAGGTCCAAACCCCCACTTCGGGTTCAACACTCTTGCCCCATCTGTCAGAAAAAGTTCACCAATGCAGTTGTGCTACAGCAGCACATCCGTATGCACATGGGAGGGCAAATCCCCAACACCCCTGTCCCTGAAAGCCTGCAGGAAATGGAAACTGACCCTTCCTTTGATGAAAAGAGCTTAGATGCCATGAGTAATTATGATGATGATCTTCTGGATGAAATGGAGCAGGCTATAGACGATGAACCTGATTTAAAAGAGGGAGAAATTGACCCATCCAAACCTTTTTCACCTGGGAGCTCCCCACCAACTTCTGTCATCTCCAGCATTGCTGCAATGGAGAACCAGATGAAGATGATTGACTCTACTGCCAACATGGCTCGTTCATTTGGTCTGAAGCCTTCGCAGAATGGCAGTGGCTTTGGAGGAGAGACTGACTGCTTTACCATGGATTCTCTGTCTGCAGTGGGAGATGCTGAGGGTCAAAGCTTGGGGAGCCCTGCTTTGTCCGAGTCCTCTGGCTCTATCCAGCATTTTTCCCCGGCTCACAGCCATTCTGAGAGCCAGCTATCCAAGTCCCCTGCTATACTCAACAATAATAATAGCAGCAGTGCCATGACAGCAGAGGAGCTCCAAGAAAACAATACAGCTGGCTTGGCAACAGTGAAGTCGGAAAAATCCGAGACGCCATCTCCGCTTCCTGCAACTGAAGGCACTGGGGCCCTTGACCTGACTGCCACTCAGCCAGGCAGGCACTTTATCAAAGAGGAGAGCCACTTCAACATGCTGTTTCTAAACAGAGATCGAGGTGTGTATGTGCAAAATCACTAAAATGTAAAGTGAATTCATTATCTAGACAGATTTCTTTTCGAAGTTCATAACAATGAATTCATAACTACAGCTCAATATAATGATATATTAAAGATGAACAATTGTTGACAGTAACAGAAGGAACAAATAGAAATGAGTTATTTATGATTAATAGGGACTTTGAACAAATTAATACAACAGGATTTCAGCAGTGATTTGTAGATTTTCAAGTGGGACCAATTCTGTCTACCTTGCATCTACAAGTTTCTGGATTTAAAGTTTTAGTAATATAATATTAATAATCTTTTTTTTTTTTTTTTTTTTTTTAGGGCTGAGCACTCCTAATTTGGCCAGCACTGCATCAAACATGATCAAAATGGAAATGAATGGCCATGGGAAGTCAATGTCTCTGAGTGATAACCCTCACCTGCCCGTGGGCATTCAGGTTCCAGCTGCAGCACCTCCAACCACCATGAGCCCTAGCATCAACCCCATGTTGGCTCCCCCGCCTCCACGACGCACTCCTAAGCAGCACAACTGCCAATCGTGTGGGAAGAATTTTTCCTCAGCCAGCGCTCTGCAAATCCACGAGCGTACACACACCGGGGAAAAGCCTTTCGCCTGCTCTATTTGTGGAAGGGCTTTCACCACAAAGGGCAATCTGAAGGTATGACCCAGCTTAACGTACATTGCATCAGTTTGAATTTTAGAAAAATAAAGTAGCTGCTATCTTTATAATTCTGTAATATCTGCAGATTTTGCCAACGGTTTTATAAAAAGTTTTTGTTCTCAAAAAGCATCAAATAAATTAACTTTACTTAGTTAAAATTATGTAGCAAAAAAAATAAATAATCAAAACATGTGGGCCAGTACAGCCCATATGATTTTTTGCTTGGTAGTGTTTTCCACGTACAATTACAGGCTCCTGATGTTTTGAATTTATGTTTCCTTTTGTTGATAAATTTTAGGTTCACATGGGAACGCACATGTGGAACAATGCTCCAGCCAGAAGGGGTCGGCGACTGTCTGTAGAGAATCCCATGGCCCTGCTGGGTGGGGACGCCATGAAGTTCAGTGAGATGTTTCAGAAAGATCTGGCGGCTCGGGCCATGAACGTTGACCCGGGCTTTTGGAACCAGTACGCAGCCGCCATCACCAATGGCCTGGCCATGAAGAACAATGAAATCTCTGTGATCCAGAATGGAGGCATCACCCAGCTGCCCGTCAGCCTCGGTGGTTCAGGAATCACTTCGTTGGGAGCCATGCCTGGAGGAATGGACCGTGTTCACACCGGCAGCAGCCCTCCCATGACGGGTATGGAAAAGACTGGTCTGGAGGTCACAGCCAACCGTCCCTTCTCCAGATTTATGGAGGAGAACAAAGAAATTGGGATCAATTAAAGAGACTTTTCTGTATAGTTCCAAGGTAGGCAAAGACTACAAGGCTGTTTATGAGGAAAGAAACTGCTGATCCAGTCTGAACTCATGCGTACTATATTATGTACAGATTAAATATTTTTTGTTTTGGTTTTGGAAACATAGTATTTAGTATTGATTAGAGGTTTTTGCCTTTCACCCATTCCCTGCTCACTTGATATTTCGCCTATACGAAGAATACTTTGTCTCTTGTTTGAGAATATGTCGTCTTGCAAGATTTGCATGGTACTTATTGGTTTTTATCAGTATGTTTGACTGCTTTTATGAATTCCTTTGGAAACCAGGATCCTGCCTCAGTTACGATTGGCAAGCATCTTATCTGGACAGGAATAAAAACACAAAAGGACAGAGTCTTGCTCAAAGACAGTCTGAACTTTGTCTAGGAACCTTGTTTATGGTTGCTATTTTAAATATAAAGGGCCATGGATAGACTGAAGAAAAGATTAAAGCATAGCGTTTCTGTGTTCGCCTGATTTTTTTTTTTCATGATCTAGAAAACTTGAAAAAAATAATGTTTGAACTATTTTAATCTTTACATTTAGCCTCCCAGCATTGTCTTATATTATTGTCGTGTGTCTTTAGTATTTATGATATTGACAAAAAAAGCGGGTATACAAAAATATATTTAATGGCCCAAACATTTTATTGATCTTCTTTTCTAAACTGCAGGCTTCACTGACGAAAATCTCTTTCAGTAAAGACAATATGTCATTTGAGTTGAACAGCAGAGAAAAACAGTAGGTTTTATTTGGATATCGGTCGAGACTATGATTATCTCATTACACGGTGAAGAAGCTAGAGATATCCGAAGCTGCTATGACCACAACCCTGCTTTTAACCTTTGTAAAAAGAAAAAAAAAGTGATCCTTTTGAATAAATATCTATGTATAGAAATACAGACAAATCTAAAACAGGTATGCATATTTTGTATCACTTAAAAAAAATAGACATCATGAGTTGAGAGTATTTGTCATGTTTGTGAATGCACTTTTTAAAAACAAGACGTTTTGTCTGTGAGTTACCGTTAACCTTTTGACTGAGCTATCTATCACGTGCTGTTTTCATTGTTTCCAGCATACCACTCCTACAATTGGCAGAGTCAGTTCTCTGTTATTGCATCTGTGCTACTCGTCAGAGTGCAAACTCATCACTCAATCAACCTTCTTAAATAAAATAAAAAGAAAACAGGTGTGTTTCAATGGTCTCCTTACCTTTAATACAGTTTTCTGCTTCTTTTTTTTTTTAATCATCCTTATTACTGCCATTGACATTTGGTCTCTTGTAGTGCGAGCCACCACATGAGTGTGGAGTGCAGCAAAATGATTTTTGAAAACAGCTTTTAGATCCATTCCTTTGTAAAGGTCTGCAAAACTAACAAGTCTGCTTTTGAAATTACACTATACATATAATCGATAAATTAGTAAGAAATTACTTATTATCTCAGCTGCCAAAATAAACTGTTGCTTTCAGGATGAAGCCCGGAATACTTTTCAGAAAAGAAATATTTTCTGTTTTGGGTCATAAAAAAAGGGGGAATCATTTCCAGATGCTTTATAATGGTCTGGGAAGCATTTTCTTCAAAGACACTCCTCAAGAAAAAATTTTCATTTTATGCATTCATTAATATTTTTATGTTATTACTTAGCACCGAGCTTTTAATTTTAAAAGAAAAATAGATTACTTATGTCTGTGCATATGTGTGCTCTCCAGTCTAATTAAACACACACACATGCACACACATACACACACACACACACACACACACAGCTGATGGAGATCTAGTCCACTAGTCTGCACGTGCAGTTGAAAACAACGCAATGATAATTATATATTCAGCAGTCAGACAAAAACATATAGCAATTTGTAACAATACACACAATGTTAAAATCATCTTATGCGCATAGTTTGAAATGCAAAGAAGAGGTTCTTAATGCTGTGATCCCTGCTTTGTTTCTTGGTCTGTGCTGTCATACCAGAATACTGCAAATAATTAGTGACTACATGCCAAGAATTTGAATCCAGCTAAGCACATGCAAGAACCATGATGAACCAGAACATAATACCCATAAATGCACCGTAACTGTTGTGTAATAAAGTGATAAATAAAAGAATCACATGTTAATGTGGAAAACAATGTCAAGCATCGTACCAGAGGCTTTCACTTTATAGCTAAAAATCCCTTCTCTTGCTGCTGGAGTCTTGTAGAAGACAGAAAGCAGAGGACACTGCTGGGGCTGACTGGTGGCATATGCCGGCTGGGAATCAGCGATCTTATTGTGTGTGTGAGCGGTAACAGGATGGCAGCCTCCTTGCAGCATTCAGCCCTCCTTGCTGCAGGACAATTGACACATGGTCCGCATGTGTGCAAACACACACACACACACACAGAGCTTCACACTCCCATATAAAAATCTAAAAACCCTATGTTCTCACTTTCTGAATTACTCCAAATATTCTTAGAGATGAAGAGAAAAAAAAATATTCCTGCTGTGAACAACATGAAGCCGCATCAGGTGCAAGATGAAAGTTAAGGCTAACTTTAATCGCTCAGTAAATACTTTTTTTAATGCTTATCTATGGCAACTGGGCTGGCAGATGTGACTATAACCTTGATCTTGAATTCCTCCCTACATAAAGTAAGATAGCCACAGCTTTAAAGAAACTCTCATATCAGTGTGGAGAACAAGACAATAAATCATTCTTGAAGGGAAAAACAAATAAAGTCATTCAGAATCAACCAATCTAAAGATGTGAGTTCACAATTTCCTGTGTGCACACATGAAAAGTTTCTGCCAAGTGAGCGACAGATTAAACTAAAACTATGATATGATAATTATACCTGGAAAACCAACATGGTTAATATGCAATAATACATATTAGGAGATGCTAACTCTGTAAGTCCCATTTCAAAACCAGTAGGGGAGTCATCACATGATCCAAGTGATGACTCATCTGGTGAGCTTTCACCGCTGAGCCATGAGTGTTTATTTTTCTGTTATTTTTCTCCTTGACTTTTACACGCATATTACTTTTCATGTTGATGGACGTGAGCTGAGTCTGCCCTCGGGGGCTCTTTCCTTCTGATTCGGTAATGCGCACTGCCGTTTGTAAGCACATTCTTTGACATTTCACTGTCAGCTGATCACACAGGCTTAGTCAGTGGAATTGTGAAGAAATTTCATACTGACTGTTTCTCCCTGTGAAAGTGCTCATTTTGCCCATATTTGAATGGAAACAAATGACATTCCACTCATGCCTCCAATCATGCGCTCGCATTTAGCAAATCATTTTGTGAGGGGGCCAGAATATATGCATGTAAAGACTGTTGTTTCAGCCTCTAAGTGTATAGCTCAACAGGCTTCTGCTCACAGTGATGCGCTGTGAAGGAGGGCAGTTTGAGGGTTATATGAGGTTATAAATTACCACACTGTGGGATATTTTTTTTACGACAATAAGATATTTTGTTGCAGTTCTGTCCTTTTTTCCATTAAGTAATACAATGCAACGGAATGCTCAACATGTGAAGTGCAATTTTATTTTACTGTTAAAAAGAGAACATTTATGAGAAACCAGGGGAATGCAGACAAGGCATTACTTGAGGTGTGTCCATTTAAGAGATTTTTAACAAGTATAATTTTAGAGTGGGTTACAAGGCTAATTATCTAAGTAAACATAACTTGCCGTTCTATTTCTTTAGTTTGTTTCCTTTTCTTGAAATGTGGCACTTTTCCTCTTTGTTCCGCACACAGAACAAATTGCTTGGCCTCTTTTGTTTCATCTACACTTGACTCGTGTTTGTGTGCTACCTGTTTGAAGTGAAAATGTGTGACATTTGGGCATGGCACAGTGTGAACAGACAGGCCATCATTGGGACGGGGCTGTCGGCTGTTTGTTTAATGCCCTGCCTACTGTGAAAGTCTCCCTGAAACAGGCGCAGTAAATATCCCCATTGATCCAGAGGCAGGGGGCCCTACGATGATGTAGTGGCGAAGAGCCACGGGAGTAAATCTAGCCGACAGTAATCCAATCCCATTCTCAAGGCTCTGGGATCTGAGATAGGTGCTTTAAATCCAAAAGTGTGCCTTTTTGCACAATTTCTCCGCCTTTGTTGATGCTGCGTCTCTTGTTTTTTACTTCCATGTCTCAGCTCAAAAATCAGTCCATGTGGCTTCGCGAGCTATTCCTTTATATTTCTTTAAATTCAGAGTCCCGTAATGATGCTGCAAATTTAGCTTTGTGCTCATTTCACTGTCAAATTCACACATCTCCTGTTTTTGCTTGTCTAAAGCATGTACATTCACCCGAAGTAAAAACTCCAAAGTTAAGAGAGTGTGAACACTTTGTGTGTGCGTGTTTGTGCCTGTGTGTGATAGCACTCCTCAGGTAATCAGTGTTTTCTGTGGATGGCAGAGGGACACACTGGAAACTCAGAAACCCCCATTAGGCTGGAATTTCCCTTTGATGGCCAAAAGCTGCCTACCTAGCGCTTGACTGGTTGCTTGGCTGCTCTAGCAAGTGTTAGTTTTCATGCAGGCTCTCAAGATGACAAAGTTACGCACCCCAGATCGCTTGGAATAGGACTGTGCGGTTACTTCAAATTCTTTCCTGTATGGATTGTTAAGAGCTGATGAAGCATGGTGCACTTTAGCCTGGTGGGCATTTGCAGCAGTGAAGGATCAACTATTTAACCAACATAGATGCTTGTGGTCCCAAATTAACATCAGAATTATTTTTAATGCACTCTACTGCCTGTAGTCAGTGGTTATTATATCCTCCATTTAGCACCACCTACCACAGAGTACAGCAGAAAGTTTTAGAAAAGTCAGAAACACCATGAAGTAAATTTCAGTGTAAAAAAAGGACTTCTAATGGGAATTATTGCACTAATAGGTTAGACATGTGTGGTCAAATGTGAGAAAAAAAAATACAATTGTTTTGTGTATGTAACAGTGTGTACTTTTTCCAAAACTTTTAGCTAACTGTTCCAGAGGTGAGAAAACCACCTTCCCTTTTACATATCCATCTCTTAAAAACTGTGACTGTGTGAAATGCAGGCTAAAGGATATCCCTCCACCAGTGCTGGTGAGGGCTGGCCAAAGTGCGTTTATAGTGTGCAATAAGGTGCTTACAGAAAACAAGGAAAAGAGGTACGAGGAAAGGTGTGTGTGTGTGTGTGTGTGTGTGTGTGTGGGGGGGGGGGGGGGGGGGGGTTGGAAAATCAATGAGTGCGTGGAACATAGTGGTGGTGCACCTGAAAGAGAACACGTCATCAATTAAACAAACTTGGTGAACAGGGCCAATTCATCAGAGTGCAGTGTGGATCAGCTATTGGGTTCAGCTTTGACGTGACAAATGCCGGACCTCCTCTGTGTGCCCAAGGTTGCCGATCGATAGAGATCATCATTGTGATGTGGCCTTTTATCTCACAACCCGCTCCCTCAAGCCTTATATTATTCCCAACACAGAGATCTCAAAGGAGGAGGAGGGGTGAGAAGGGCACGAGCCTGATTGTATCTTTTATTCTCAGAACGTATAGGCGTTATTTGTTCGAATGGTTTTCATGGCTTTTGATGACCAGCCTTGTCCTCGAGCAGGAAAGTTTTGATGGTTTCTGGGTTTTTTTTTTGTTTTTTCTCTACCTGCTGCTGCTGCAGTTTGCATCATCTGGGGATTATTCCTTGGAAGATGAAGATCACTCTGGTTAACATGACACCATTTGCTGAGCGATTGAATCCTCTCAACACAAGCCTGCTCCCCCCTCAGCGGCACTTATTCAAATGTGTCAAATCCGGCTGAGGGGAAAGCCTCCAGGGTTTCTATTGATTTGTGCCATTATGGAATTCCATGCCAATAAACTGTCATGGCTTACTGTAACAATCCAATGATTCGGCTCCACTTCAGTCACATGACCAAGAAGAGCTTCCTCATTATCAGAGGCCATTATGAGAAAATGGAGTTTTGCAATTGAGTTATGCAATGATAAATATTGACTTATTTCAGCTTTAATCGGCTGGTTTAACTGTGTTATTGGTGTATGGGGCCTATAGAGTTGCCAGTAATTGTAGTGTTGTTAGTATGTGCATCATGATCCACTCCTCTGACTTCATCTCTAATTTATTTATTTTTTTTTCCTGTGAAGCTGAATGAGGCACCAACTTTGACTTATGAAATATTGCTTTTTAAAACAGAAAATGTTGGGTAAGATTTTGATACAGAGTAGACATTTTATGTTTGCATACATGGTACACACATTGTAAGCTATGCAGTACATGCATATGGTATAATGCAAATATACCATTTCCAAAGATTATGAGGCAGAAATAGTAACAAGCCGAGTCCATACATGTTTATTTTCTTACGCATCTTGTAGTCTAACTTTGTCAAATCTGTTCAGTTCTTTGCAAGTGCTGAAACGCTACACCTGAGCTGTAGTGTAAAATATGCATGCGGACACTATCAGTTACATGCTTCTAGCCTGCTCCAGCTGGGAGAAAATTAGGATATTACAACTCACTCTGTGTTTCACCAGCCAGCCCCAGTTTCCCAACACTGATTTGAGCCAGTCTCTGCTATCTGCTGTTCATTAGATGGGATTTCAGCCCCTGTAGCAGCAGGAATGAATGAAGGCAAGGATTGCAAAACTAGCTCCAGCAGTTGCACTTGACAAATATGGCAGGGAGGGCACTTGTTCTGTTCCTACTGGAATCAAATACAAATTTCTTTCTTAAATCTGAAGTCAAGGGCTTTTACTTTTTTTTTTTTTAAAGGAAAAGAAAAGAATAAAGAAAATGTCTGTTACACTCAAGCCCTTTGCTAAATGGGTTTATACAATGCTGATTACAGCTATCAGTGCCAGGTAAATCTCTGTTATAAATCTGGCGTCTACACAAACATTCCTGGACTGCCACACCTGTAGTAATGTGCTCTAGGTCAACAAGGAACAACTGGTTTGCTAGAGCTAAAGACAGCAACAATCCTAGTGACAGAAAAAGAGTAAGCTACATCAGCTAGGACTAAGGCAACAATAATAATAACTAGGAGGTGTCCAAGAAAAGTTTCCAAGATACAAAAGAAACCCTGTCTTCAGAGGAAAGATAAAAAGAAACTGAATTACAAAACTGGTATATCAGAAACACCACTTTTCTAATTGCAAGCCCACACTAAGTACCAGTCAACGTCCTTTGTGTAATTACTCACACTGTCAGAAGGGGGAGACCAAAGTTCCGCCCTGAAGGTTTACATATACAGCTGTTAGTTTAACAGCTCATTTCAATGCTATCATAAGATCCAACAGTTTAGAAATCCCATAAACATATTTTGACTGCACAGAATTACAGAATATTCTCTTTACAGGTCACTCAACCATTTCCGATTTAACTGTATCTTCTCTTGCTAGTACAATGCTGCATAGACAGAGGATGTATAGAGAAGACCAATTGATGCAGACCACTGACATTGCAAGAGTGCCTGAGATACATGACAATATGGGCTATAAGAATCCCAGCCTCAGCAGATCCTGTGAAACCATCATGACTCATAGTGTTTTTGATGCACCCCTGATTGTAAACAGTTCTTGCTGATGTATGGAACTTGAAGATTTCGGAGTCGTCTCTGTCAGTGATTGACATGATGAGAAGATCAATGTAAAAACCTTCCTGCCAAGCAATAATCCATCCAAACTGATCACGCTTAAAATTGCCTAGTGGTATTGATTCTATGCGCAGGTCCAAAAAACACTGTAAGCACTGCAGTAGTAGTCGAGGGGTCAGATTTCTTCCCTTTGTTTTTGTCTTTGGCATTGTTTTTTTATTTTAATTGCATAAAGGATCTATAGTCAATCAGGCTACCTAGTTAGTAAAGTCTACATGTAAGCAATGAGACTTTAGCATGTAGCATGCTTTTAAACTTCAGCCTTGTGAAACTAAAGCAGTGGTGTAAAGATTAAAAAATTCTAATCTTGATATTGTAACTGTGAAGACAATTGCAAAAGAAATAAATAATGCACTAAAAAGCAAAAAGCTAAGCACTGCTCAAAAATATGATTCCCTTTTTATTTTATAACCATCCATCCATCCATCCATCCATCCATCCATCCATCCATCCATTTCCTTCCACTTCTACAATTCAACCCCACCAGTTGGCTGGGGCCCACGCCAGCTTTCACAGGGGGAAAATTCAAAGTAAACGCTGGAACAGTTGCAGATCAAGCACAGAGTTAAAAAACAGAGATAGAAAAACATTCACCCTCACATTCACACTCTTTTAGGCCCCAGTCACACAGGGACCAGCTGGCGACCATCTTGCAACCACAGGCCATGTAGGGAAAAAAAGAAGTGTATTCCCCGACCAGTGGGTGAGTAATTCCTGGAGGCTGCTAACTGCAGCTAGGTGAAATTGGATACTGTACCAAAAACTGCTTTGGTTGTTAGCAGATTGCTTAGTTTGCATGGAAGATGCCAAGTGAAACTAAGTGGAAACTAGAATAGTTGGTGAGTGTTTGCAGACAAATCAGTGTCTTCCATGCAAACTGTAGCAATCTGCTAGTGACCAGCACCAAATACCTCTTTGCAACCAATTTCACCTCGCAACTGCCAGCAACCACTCGCCAAAAAGTCAGGGAATACATATTTTTCCTTAGTCACATAGACTGACCAGTTTCTAGGCCTATGTGACTAAGGGCTTTAGCAGTCGATTTCACAACGAGTGCCATCAACCTCTAGAAAACATTCACCAACTGGTCAGGGAATATACACTTTTCCCTAGGAATATGTGGTTGCAAGATGGTTGCTGATTGGTCTCTAGGCCTATATGACTAACATAACATGTATGTCTTTGGATTGTGGGAGGATACCAGGTGAAAACCCATGAAGGCACAGGAAAAACATGCAAACTCCCCACAGAAAGACCCCAGCTGGTCAGTGGATTCAAGCCTTGCTTGCTGTGAGGTGACAGTGCTAACCACGTGTAACCATATATATCACAAAGATGTACTTCATATTTTCAATAAAATCTAGGAATAAAGGTTCAGGCTATAATAATTCTTTTTCTTGCTTCCATCCAAGATTATTTTAAATAATACTAAATAATAGTACTTACTGTGTGTGTTACTCAGGTCATGTTTACAGATTAATTTGGCCTAGATATACTCCATGAAACCTAAACAGGATTTTAATATCAAGTAAACTCTATGTTCTTATGCATTTCTTGTCAAAAGCAGTGAAAAAATATGATAATGATGCCATTCATTGCCTCCAAAAGCATGTAGTTCTGACAATTCAATTCTCAAAAGTTTGCCTGTCCATTGAATGCAAATTGGTTACTAGAGATACTTAGGAACTTTTTATTAGATCTTGGACCAGCGGATCAATAGACTAAATAGCAAATGTAGTCCTTTAAGTTCCATTTTAGTTTACTGTATCTCAAATTAAGTCAAGAGATAACTCTCCTCCTACTTTCTTTTTTGTGAAATATCCACCCAGCAAAGATTGAGGCAGTAAAACATATGATAGCCTAAGCATCTATGTTAAAAGTAATTAGAAAGAGACATGTTTTGCAAAATTATATTTACGAATGCCTATTTTTTTTTTCTATGAAGCACTTTGGGCTGCATGTGTGCACGATAGAAGCTATATAAATAAAGCTGAGTTGAGTAAAATGAGATATGCTGTGGCAGCAGGTTGAAAACTTAGCAGCCTGCAATAGAGTCTGTAGGACAAAGCCGTCCATGATCACAGTAGACCATTGCATTACATCTTATCATTTCCTCTGGAGCTGAAACTCAAACTGAGACTCATCAATAATGCACCTGTGATCTCCCATTCAGAAGATCTCAATGGCAGATCAAGCTACTCTTGTATCTTCTCTTCACTCTCCACCTTGACTTTTAGCAGATACTTTCTTTAATACCCATATATGTAAATTCATACTACTGACCACAATCTCCACACTAATGGCTTCAAATGTCATGGACGCTCATTTGGGGGTTCAGTTTTTTAGCATATTTTATCCCATTAGTCCAGTGTGCAGCATTACTTCTGCATTTTTATTAAAACCACCACAAATGTCTCCATAATGATTTTTTTTCCCTCTTGGTCAGAGCAATAAAATGTCGAGCTTTGTCTCTGGACAAAGTGATATTCTTGGCTATATGGGGTGAGAGATGCTCCTCTATTCAGCTCTCTTACTCTCTAACTGAATTATTAAATACTCAGAATCTGGTTGAGCAGTGTACATTTTCCTAAAGGTCACAAAGTTCATTAACTATGGACTGCCATTGATTGTATCATTGTGTGTTCCTCTTCTTGGTTTTCTGTCCTTTTCATTGAGTAGGTACAACTTAAGCAATGAGACTGCCATTCTTCTGCTTTAGCTCAAGAGTCCTAATATACATTTTTTATGTCGCATTCTGAATTAGGATATGGGTGGATGGATGGATGGATGGATGGATGGATGGATGGATGGATGGATGGATGGATGGATGGATGGATGGATGGATGGATGGATAGACCTTAATATAGGATATGACTTCACAAAAGTAGTAAAGGTAACAGATCCAGTGGGATATCCTTTTCCCTTCAAGTCAGCTTGAGCTAGGTTTCTGAATGGAGCGCACTTTGGCTGGCTAAAGAGCGTTTTAGTTTGAAGGCCGCATGCTTTTTCCCCACGAGCTGTATCTTTAGACAGAAAAATCCATAATGACTATGACAGCCGCGGTATCTGTTTCACAACAGTCCGCTCATGTCAATCAGCATGATGCCGATAAAGATCTGTATTTTGATTGAACGTGTGCAAAACTACTCATACTTTACACAAGCGACTTTGATGTTAAACCATTTGAAATCATATCAGATGCTGCCCTACGACAGAGCACCCCAATCAACGGAGATGATTTCATAAAGAGGGCTCTTGGGTTTCAGCATCATAAATAACTCATGGTAATCCCATATTTCTCTGACTTCTCTCATTTGAGGTTGAGTTGGAAAGAGGGCAGTTGTGACAAACATTGTTAGCACGACTGCCAAGCCATCCAGACCTGGCTATATATGTCTTGGCTCCTCTGGACCTATGAGGTGATGTCCCAAGTTACTCACATCCTTACATCTTTTTTTTTTTTTTTTTTAACCCACAATAGTTTCAGTTTTAAGGACAATTTAAATACAATTGTGAGAATTTGTTTGTCTTTTCAAGTAAGTAAGGTGTCACTAGCACGACTGTTTGCACAATCTCTTTTTTTCTTGCACGCTGAGAGCAACGTTGCTGTTTTTGGCCACAATTTTTAGAGCGATAATAATGATAATAAAGTGTGAGGGCGTGTGCACATGAACGTGCACGTGCCCCTCTGTAAGAATTTTTGAAATGGCTTGATTCATAAGTACCCCCGCTGAGACCTCTTCCTACACGTGCAATTTTCCAAAGCCAGCCACTTGCCAAGCAATAATTATGCTGAAGTTTTCAATTACACTCCTTCCATTTCATTAACAAAAAATGTTTGGCTATTGTATAATTAGATATATGAGCTTACCACCTACATTTAACATAACCACTACACAGCAGCTTGATGGAAAACAGAGAAGGGTTTTAGCATGTGTGCATTTACGGTGGTTCAGTAGTCTAGTATAAAGAAAGTTCAGCTAGACATTATACAGCTGTCTTCCTCCTCCTTTTGCCATCGTTTGAAGGGGTCCTCTAATCTAGAAAAAATATACAGACCTATAATTGAGCATCATGAAATGTTTGATGAAGTATGGGAGGTTTTGTTAACATACAAAGCACACATGTGCCCTACATTTACACATGTTATCGGCTGTTAATGCCTGTAATTAGCATTTTACAGTGTGTTACTACATCGGGCATTTATACCCTGCAAGCTGGAGAGATTATTAGTTACCTAGCGACTGACATTAAATTAAACTAGAAAAAAAAAAGATACGTCATCTAGAGTGTATATTTATTTTCCATTTTATGGAGTGTTTGACACATAAGAACATAAACTCTCTCTCCTCTCTCTCCCTTTGAGAAGTATGACCCGTTGATGATATTATATAAAAAATTAAACTGTCCATCATCGTGGTTATCTTGCCATCTTAAGTGGCTGACCCTGTTACCGCACGGGCTTCAGTTTCAGGGCAATGCAATCCTATACATGCCACAGTAACTCTCCTCAGTCCTGTCATTTTCTCTGTTCCCTTTCACATCCCTCGCAACAGGTCTCCACTGAAGGCCAAGATTGCTCTCAGTAAAGAGGTATGTGTTGCTGCTTTACCGACATTAGCAGGAAACTGCAGCCATTATTGTTACTGAAAGTAACCCAAATATTAAACTTGATGTGTGAAACTGGTATTTTAAAGGGACACCTGTGCATTCCGGCTCATTCAAAAACAGAATTAGGATCTTTATAAATCATACAGTACCAATGAGCTATGGTTGCTTTGGTGTGTAGCTGACCAAGATGCTTGACACCAGTGCATTGCTGACGGACAGCAACACCATTAAGTGTGTCTGTGATGTCAAAAAGCTGACTGAGATCATGCTGGAGCCAAAAAAAAAAAAAAAAAAAAAAAGGAAAGAAAGAAAAGGAGGGGAGAAGAGTGATCTGATGCGCAGAGATAAAGTCAGCAGGGGACAGAGTTTTAATGAAGCCTGCCTCTCAGTGGAGAAAAGGCTAGATGTTCTGTTCATCTGGGCTGTAAAGTGATCCAGGTCTGATATTCTCCGGCCCTGTGACAGAATTATTAAAAGCTCATCCTCTTAATGCAGCATCCACAGTGTCACCTTTCACAGGTCCTCGGAGACACTTGCTTAACAGGACTGCCTTTTTTTTCCAACACGTAAAACGGCACTGAAGAAACAAGCACCCGATTCAGCATTACCGGCAGAGACTAGTGACGGTAAACTGAACCCTCTCACTGCAACTAGGAACACGACTTACTATCAGCCACTCTTAATGCTCTTTTCTATCTGTCAAAGTTAGATTTCAGTATTATGTATATGAGCCCTAATTCCCTGTCATTAGTGATACTAACTGCATTATAGTGGTCATCAGTTGCAAAAATGATCTCAGAGTGGTGTCCATTTTTAAGGCAATTTTGATACTAAATGGATTTTGGCTCTTTGTGCATAGGAGCAAGCCCCCCTCAAGCCTGTACTAATTACATCCATAATCAAATGCGTTCTGTGGCTCCTTGTTAATTACATTGATCTTTTGGAATATCCAAGCCTATATTCTGTGAGATTATTGGATAAAGTGCAGGGCGAAGTCTGCGTGACCTCAGGAAGAAGACGTCGTTGCAGACATAAGTGGGTATTAAATGGATATAATTGACAGTGACCCTTCCTGGCACTCTGCACCGCTGAGGCCCCTGGTCTATGGATCATACAGCAGAGGGGGTGAATTAGCATTGGTTAGAAATGGGAAAATTAAAATTAAGAAAAGGGAGATGCTCTGAGAGATGGATCACTGTTGAGCCACTGGGCTTATCAGCTGATGTGGGCCACAGAAGTAATGGTCAGGCTTCACTGATGAGGCAAAATCCATTATTTAGAAACTTCTGCTCTCAATTTCACACTAAAAGCTTCCTCAGCTACTTATGCGTGGTTGCATGAATGCTCTTTCTCTTCATTTATGTTTGCATCAGCAACCACATATGCATCATGGGTGGGCATTGACTACGTTTGGCCTATTGATCATTCAAAGGTCACGACCTTACAGCCCTAATTTATCGTGATGATGTAGACAAATGATTTAGAGCGAGATGAATCCATTTTTACAACATACAGTATAATGTGAGTTTTTAGTTTCACAGTACAAATGCTAATTGAGCAATGTACAATATAATATATTATACTATACAATTGTAGAGTTTAGCTTTTCGATTTTCTCTGATGCTGATCTCGCTTTACAAGTCTATCTGGCAACCGCTCCACCCCTGCACAGGTGGGTCCCATTGTGGCATGTGTGTGCTGTTTGGTTTTCTGCTGTATTGTTGGCATGATGAGGGTAATTGGAGTGTTGGTCTGGTGAATCAGTGCCAGCCTGGGTGGGCAGATTGCATATGATGATCATGTTCTGACCAGATGGCTAGCTGGCACAAGGGCTTAGACTGGAAGGATGTGTATATGTATGTTCATTTGTGTGTCTTCATTTGTATGTGTGTGTGTGCACGCGCGTGCGCGCGCTGGGGAGGGTTTAATGGGTGGGAACATCAATTCATTGTGATTGCTCATTTTGATACATAACTCGAAACTTTACTTATGTAAAATCCGGCGCAAAACCCCCTCATGGGTCATATCAAGAATATTTTTTTCTTAAGCGGTGCCTACAAACATACTTTGGTGCCTCCGTCAGTGTTCCTGACCTAAAATTTTGTTTTCTTGTCAAAGCTGCCGTCTTGGTGTCCTTTGGCATTAATGCCATGTGCTTCAGTTTGTGATATTAGTGAGACTTTCAACTCAACACATACGGGCACTTTTTAAGGACCCTTTGGTGTGTAATTAAACACAGGGGCAGCCATCCACAAATTTTTTAACATGAGTGTTAGATGTTTTAAAATGGTTCATTTTTTCTCAAAACACAATCTTTGTTCAACCCAACCAAGCAGTCTTTGTTGTCTAAACCCACCTGGCAAGTGAGAGTAAGAATAAAAAGTGAGCAAAAATGAAAATAACAATGGAGGCGCAAAACACAAAGCTTCTAAATGGGACACAGGCATTGTCATTCTTTAAGACCAATTGCATCAAAGTCTACATCTCTGCTATGCACATTTAGGACCAGATCTGTCATCTATGTACAGCTACTGTATTCCTTGTTCCAGGAGGGGAAAAAAACTGCTTGACTATAAAATAAAAACTTTACATAGTATTATAATGTTGGCAAAACGTTTTGCAAACTTCAAAAGGTCAGTTTGCTTTACATTAGTGACATTATTTCATTGTCAGGTTGTAGCTGTCATTTTCCTTTTGTATATGCTATTAATGGTCCTCATTTAATATTACAAGGTTGACTGGAAAGACTTAGACAGAAATAGAGAGTGTCCATACCCCTCTGTCCCGCAGTGGCACAACAGGCTGACTTCATCCAGTAAATCAAGTCATCAGTTTGAGACAGCTTCTTTATTAAGTTTGCATTTTATTTGCTCTAATTTTCTCATTTTCATCTATATTGTTTTTTTTTCACTACATGTATTACTAACAAGCTGAATGCAACAATGTAGCAAATCATTATTTTTATTGTTTTAATATTTTTGATGTAGTTTTTTCAGGTGTACTTATACAACTGAATACACTGACAGAACTGGCAGTTAAATTCTTTTTACTCTTTTTTTTTTTTTAACATGTCCATAAATGAGTGGATCTGAGCAGAATTAAATAGCTAATTTGCTATAACACACATATACTCATGTGCATGTGTTTCATGAATCCATCTTGGACCACTCATTGTCTTGGACTCACAGGAAAGAAAAAAAAAAAAAAAAAGGAAGAAATGTTTAGGACTTTAAAAAAGTTTTTAAGCTGGGCGGAAATGATGGCATAGAATGCCTAAAAACCAGAAACACATAACAAGGTGCACAAGGGCAATTTCATTTCTTGCAAACATTTGGTATCATTTAGGTTTCTCCCCTCTGTATCAAAACAGTGGACCACTAGCAGACCACTTTGCGGTGGCCAGTCTCATGTTCTTGTCTAAAATCCAAGCCACTTGGAAATGTATTACTTTCGAAGATGACAAATGGCTCCAGCAAAGTTTTGCACATGCGGTCGGATAAAGTTTATCTTTAGGGCATGTGCAGCTGCCAACAGTGCTTCCAGAAAACTTTAATCTCTCCTTTCAGAAGCTCACTTCCTATTTCTGCACAGGGGACTTGACGGGAGGCAGACTGGGGGTGTTTTGACACCCGTCTGAGGAAACGATTGCAGTGAGTGGGCCTGCTGCTGCCGCTGCCGTACCAGTGCAGTCTGTCTACTGTGGTTCCCGCTGGCTGTTTCTCTGTAACTTAGCACCCTGGCTACTTAATTAGCGCTTTAGATTGGGGAGGGGTTTTAAAAAAAAAAAAAGAGTACCCAGTCAGAGAAGAGTGCTTCAGCTAGTCAGTCAGCCATGTGGCTAACCAACCACAGAAAGGTGCTTTTATTGAAAACAATCCATCAGTGAGACGTGATGAAGCGATGATAAATGATTAACCTAAAGGGTACATGATAAGTGCCTTATTAAATATTACAGATATGTGATCCACGTGCAGCCAGATATTGCGGAGTGTTGAGTCGCTCGGCCCCACATGTCCATGGGGGCAAACATCATTACAGTGATGCTGTACTGCTGCACAGCAAACAAATAAATTAAAAAAGCATGGAGCAAAGCAAACTGGCAACAGTAAACACTATTGATGTGGCCGGCAGATTTCATTACAACACTCTGCCGTTTCGACTAATGACTAACTTCTTCAGCAAAATCTAACAATGTGGAAGCAGCAGGGAGAGGGAAAGAGAGAGGGAACGAGAAAAAAGGGAGTGAGGGAGCATTACTGGTGTTGCTGTCAGTAGGGGGCTCAGGCCAAGTGGGAAAACGTCAGCACTGTCAATGGGAAGGAGGGCTTGATGTTGCAATGATAGGCCTCTGTAATGGGCACTTTGAAAGAACAATCAGTGCCTTCTGTGAATCATATAGCCCGGCATGTAATTCATGTTTGCGTCTGTGAATCTGTGCCAAAGCATGAGAACAAAAACTATTTGTAGTCTGAGGAAACTAAGCTAAAGGTTATGCATGTCCTTTTATGAGTCGCAGCATCGTGGCTCATAGTATGACTCATAGCAGACCTTGATGTTTTGTGGTACTAATGTTTCATTTTTTTGGCTTCCTTTCGGAGTCTCTATTTTTATGCAAAGAATTTCCTGTTACATGACTTTGTTGTTTTACTCTCAAATATGTTGTTGCAGGCCCACCCTGGGAAGCATTTTAATGTGTATTTACAGTATTATTATATTGGGAACATTTTGAGCCTGCCATAGTGACTTTTAAAAATAACCACTACCTGTAGGCTTGCCTGGAAACAGTGACATCATAGGCCAATATAAAACTTCGATCAGTGGGATGCTACCCTGATGGAATGGATTCTGTTTGTACTAAAATGTTCTTGCTTTAGTGGCGCATAATATCAGCTCAAGTTCAAGTTTGAATGTCTAAGAAGTTGTACTTGTACTTCAGCCGACCTGGCTGCGGTCCATAAAGAAAGCTGTTGGTGACAGGGCAAGTCAAAACCATCAATGATGCAAAATATCTGACAACAAGTAAAAGGTAGATGGATGTGAACTTTCTTCTCCTGTCCTCTGTGGTTTGAATGAATAAGATAAATCCGCATTGCTTAAACTCCTGCTCCTCCTACCAGATTAAAAATTCATAGAATATATTGAATTGGAGTGGAAATCCCAAAATATATGCAACTTGATCAAATGGGGATTAAAAGTGTCATTGTGCTTGTCAATAAGTGCTGGTGGCGGTGTGGCAGTATCACATTGACTGTTGCGTATTAATACTTAGTGTCCTATTGGGCCATCAGCTGATTGTTTGGAATGTAAATGATGCTGCTGATGGCTCCAGTGACTGATGGCTTAAATTCCAATTAATCAATTGCTTCATCAGTTTCCCTAATTCAGATCAAATATCTCCTGAGTGCACACTCTTCTTTCACTGGTATTAGAAGAAATAAATGCTCTGGAAGTAATTTTCATCAATCTCGTGTACATGCCAATATCGCTCACAAGCCCAGTCCAGGTTGAGGACTTAATGTCTTAAGTGTGTGTGTGTGTGTGTGTGTGTGTGTGTGTGTGTGTGTGTGTGTGTGTGTGTGTGTGTGTGTGTGTGTGTGTGTGTGTGTAATTTGCATAATGGGAAGGAATGTAAGGGATTAAAATAGGGTCACATATTTGTGTGACTTCTTCACTTTATTCAGTTTATTTAAGTTTATTGTTATTTTCTGCCAAAAACTGAATAAACAACTGAACTTAGATGTTAATTAATTTTCAATATTCAAGCTCTGCTACATATGTTTAGTGTCTTTGATTTTCTAATTTCCATATAAAGATAATGATAAAATTATCATTTATGCATTCAATTCTTCGCAGCAGCATGCTTTCCTCTCATGGTGGCTGTTGTTCTACTGTTCCAAAAGGCAGTTATGACAGTTCATAAGATCCCTCTTTTAAGGAAATCAACGACCCGCATTAAATGAACCTGATGTGAGCTGGTCTTTTGTACCACAGGCCTATACATATCGCTGCATCTCAAAACCCAAGCTGCCACAGAAGGCCTCACTGTACGATAAGCCTTGTCAATTAAATCAACTATTCATAAGTAGGCCGTAACAGGATACAGGCTGACAGATTTAATAATTCAGTTTTGCTCAGGCTTAACTGGTATTAGTTTGTAGCTAATGGTTGCCTTTGTGAAAAATTAATTGAAGACAATACTAGAGTGAGAAGATAGACATAATTATGCCTACTTCATTTACTTTACCCCTTGCAATTTGAAAGTGAGTTCTGAAGAGTCCTTGACTGTTTAAGCGTGCAGTAGCAGAGGTACTGTAATTTGATTTATGAATTTGATCCCACCCACCCTCTAATTTAATTCATCAATGTTTCAGAAGGAGCAATTATGCATTGTGCTACAGCTCTTCATAGCTCCATTATCCAGCCTCAATATCTTTGTCAGAGGGTGTGTAATGGTATTGCTAAATATTCCATAATGGCTAGACGAGGTCTTGTCCCTCACACCCATTATTAGTGTGTCCTTCTCCTCAAAATGAACTGCTTTTTTTTTTTTTGAATAATAGCTTATGACAATAGCAGATGACAAGGATAAGACTAAAGTTTAAGAGGGTGTGCCGAGTAATTTTCCACTTTCTTTCTTTTTTTTAAGCTTGGACTTGTATTTTTTTCCCTGATCTCTTGTTTCGTGTTCAGAAAAAATGCAGTTTGCCAAACTAAAAGCCGTGTTTGATGTGACTTCTTCTTGCTGTAGCGAGAGTGGATCCATTTCACACGGCGTTTTCATTTGCACATAATGAAATAATGGCAGCCAAAGTGTTTTTAATCTAATTAAAAATAAATTCCTGCAAATAATTTCTTGCGACGAAAATTAAAACATTTTTGCTAGAATGGCTCCATTCATTCAGTCGGTCATTTCCATTTATTTGAGAGTGTTTCTGTGTTTGCTTGGTCTCTTTGCATTGCTTCTAATTCTCAATTGTGAGGAAAATGGGAGCTTAAACACTGTTTTGTTCGCACTCCATTGTGTGAATTATCCGGGCGTGAGCGGGCGGCCAACATGAAGTAGCCATCAGACCTCTGAGAACAAGCAGCAGCACATAACACACCGCCATCCCCCGCCCCATCCACCTCCACTACCCCTCGACAAATGCTCAGCGGTCATGAACTACATCGATCTGGGGTATAATTCTCTATGAAATTGATGGATGAGGGCAGCCATTGACAGAAAGGGTAAAGACCACTTTGAGATGTCCCCTGTGAATAAGTATGATGGAAAATAGATTGTTGAAGAAGATTTATGTTTGTTCTCCAGTGCCACAAGAGAGGGCTACCCCCCCACCATCAGTACCCAGTCTTGTTCTGACCAATCAAACATATCATTGTGGTCAGATTTAACTCAGTGGTTCTATTCAGCTGCCAACATAGGCAATTGGCTAATTCGCACGATGCAAAGGAGAGACAAAAGCAGCCGTCTTTTTCAGGGGCAAATCATTATTACAGTTATGACAGGTGATCCAGACCCCCGTGAGCCCTCCATAAGTCAAAAAACATCTGACACAAATAATTATATTTCCAAAAACGATACTTTTTATCATTAAATATCTCAGTTGTCATTGGTATTCAAAGATTTTGAGGACTCTGGTTTTAATAATGAACAAACAAAGTTCAGGTAATTTGTGAAAGTTAATAAGAATAATGAAGTATTCAGTTGGTAAAACTAAAAAAGGGAAAATTACTAAAGGAACCAACAATTAATATTGCAGCACAGTATCATCAATATTTACGGTGTGTATAACTAATATGCATATTAGATGGAAAAGTTGTTTTCTAATGAATGGTGAACAAATCAAGCATCACATTTACCAAATAGTCCAGCCAGAGTCTTTGTCTGAAGAAAGGGGGAAAAAAAGTGAAATATATATATTAAAAAAAGTGCTTAATGAAACAGTCACAAACTCATATCTATCAATTCTTTTCATATCACAACATATATGGACAGAAATTTTAGTGCTTTCACTTTGAAAAGCAACAAAGTCAAGAATATGATGTAAGCCTTAGGACCTCAAACTAAGAGATTATATTCTCTGCCACTAACATTTTATTTCAGACAAATTATTTCACATACAAGATTGGGTAGGTTCGAACACTGCAGCTACATGTTTAGGTTTAGGAAAAAAAAATATGGGTTGAGTGAAAATACTACATTTACCACACATTTTAAGGCTTCATCTTCTATGTTGCCTGTGTCCCAAGTCCCATCTGAAAGAATCTGGGAAAAAAAAAAATTCTTGTGAAAATAAAAAAGTTGCTCATATATGAAGAAAGAAAATGTATTTTGCCAATATTTCACAGATCAGCAGAAGCCTGGTGCTGAGGGCTATTGCATTACAAATCAATGAAACCTGCCAGTCTCGCCAAGAAGTGACAAACAATACAAGAAATTAAAGCAACAACAAAGTAAACGTGTGACTGTCTGGTTGGCAGCATCACGTGCTGCACTCCTTGAAAGTAATTATAAATTAGGAGCACATATCGCTTCTCTGTACTTTCATACTAATTTCCACACACAGGGTTTTTCAGTTTGTATTCTACTGCCCATACTGTTTTCCACTGAGCTGAAAGGCATTCACCAGCTGAGCTTAGTGAATGTGTGTACAGTATGTCTAGCTTCTGTCCTGGCTCCTCTGTGGTGTAGTATTGTTCGGCTGCCAGCAATGTAATCAGATAATACCACTGAGAGGTCAAAAGCACTGCAAGCTTTAGCTTCAGATTTCTGTCACCTTTTACAAAAACAACCAAAAGAGTCATAAGTGAACTTTCGATTTTTCTTTTCCAACTTTGAAAAAAAAAGTTGTTGCTTTTTTTTTATTGCACCTTATCACAGATTTATAGTGTGATTGTAATCTTAGAAGATTGAGGCTACTGTAGTTTGCTTGTGACGTTGGCCCACTATAAAGAATTACAGTTGCTTGAATGGATGGGTGGATGACATTTGCATTTCACCCATGCATTCCCATCAGCCTCAGCCTGTTTTTTTTTATTTATTTAGTTTGCAATAAGTTACCATCCTATTAGCAAACTCAATTTCAGCTGTTGAACATTAGCATAGTCTATAGCTCAAAGCACTGATGTGTTGTTTAACCCCACAGCAGGTGCATGGCTCTGGTGATGGTTGCTGAGGCAGTTTTGTTTCGACCTTCACACAGCTTCACATCATACTGGGATTATTACAGAAACAGGCCTTTTATTTTGAAAATTGACTGGATTCTCTATGCCAGGGCTCTTCAATTCCAGGCCTCGAGAGCCACTGTCCTGCAGGTTTTAGATGTGTCTCTGATTCAACACACCTGAGTCAAATATAGAAGTCATTAGCAGGACTCTGGAGATCTTGACTGCATACTGAGGAGGTAATTCAGCCATTTGATTCAGGTGTGTTGGATCAGGGACACATCTAAAACCTGCAGGACAGGGGCTCTCGAGGCCTGGAGTTGAAGAGCCCTGCTCTATGCCATTCCTGTGTCTGGCTTCCTGCCTTCCTCATCTGCTCTGTGCAGCTTCCATAAAAAAAAAGAATCATCTTTATCTCACTATACAGAAAAATATGGAATATGTATCCAAATAACAAAATATTGTACATATAATATTTATACAGTCTGATTTTATTGCTTGTTTTTTGATATGTGAGAAGACCTACAAAGTCCTGAAGAAAGTAAACAGTGTGCTTGTTTATGACATCAAAAGCCTTGATGCTTGTATTTTTAATATTTTGCAAAACAAAATATATATAAAGTATTAAAACTGCCCTGTAATATTAGATACTTTATACATGTAATTGGGAGGGCTGAATGTCTCTTTAGTAGTCTGACATTTATATGTTTCAGCACCCACTGAACACTGAATGGTTTGTTTGGAGTTGAGCACGCTGGTTTTTCTTGTTTAATACAGAAGACATTACCACACTATGCTTTCCATAATGAAAAAATAGTAAGATGGTAAGAAGCAGAAGCATAATGTCCATATTTAACCTTTTAGTGGCATGTTCAGCATCTTGTGTGGGCTCTGCCTGTAGCCCCTTCCCATGATGCTCTGCTGGTAGGGGTCCTCTCCTTGTGTAGGCTGTATTTACATGATCTTCTTATGAAAACATCACCTTTGGCTTCCCAGTGGGTTGAAACAGGACAAAACTAGTATCAATTAGGTCAAGAAAAAAACTCCCCCTACAAACGATGTATCCAAAAAAACTTGAGACCTCAGTGGCTCCCGCTTTCATCAGGTTGCCAGAGAGTAAGGAGGTCTCTGCTTTGTTTATGTTTGACTTGGCAGCAGTCGCCAAGCATCATTTGTTGTCAGCAGAATATGGGGACAATGACGAGTTTACCTTCCCTTTTATTAAATTAGTTTGTTGGAATGAGTTCTCCTTCCTTCAGCAAGGAGGGAGAACAACAGAAAGACCTTGAATGATAAAAAATACAAAATATTGACAGAGAAATTGACCCTTTCAAACACACACCAAACCAATTTCAATAATGCTTGACCTGTAATTACTGATGAGGTCAATGTGGATGGTAAAAGGAATGTGTGCTCTGACCAGTAATTCAGTGTACTGCAAAGAATAACTTTATGAAGTAATGTTATATATATGAGCAGTACCTGGCAACAGTAGGAGGGAAGAGCTCTCTTTTAACAGGAAGCTCGGAGAGGTGCAGCTGACTGCCATAACTGACTGTGGGGGGAGGGCGAAGAGAAGCAAAGAAAATTGTATTTTTATCATAGTGTAAGGACGAAACAGGACTTTAGAAATCTCCCTTCAGGTTACAATAAAGGTTAATGTTGGATGGGATTTAGAATTTAAGTCAGAGGTACACTAATGTGTGTGAGAAATGTGTGTGCGTAATCTGTCATCTGCTTGATTTCATGCTGCTGAAAGATGGCAAGGACAGTGAGGATGTCTGGGTGGTGAAATAAGCTGTCACACAAACCCATCATCTTATTCAAAGGTGTAACCAAAGCCTTCATAAAACACCAGCACTTAAAAAAAAAAGAAAAGAAAAAAGAAAGAATGAGCTTCCTTATACCAAAGGACCTTTATATTACACTTTGCGATGAGATGACACCACCAAGATCTGTGTCGCAGAGTTTGTTGTCTTCCCCAAGCACTTAATGTGATCAGAGAATTAAAATTTCAGCGAGTCATTTAATGACAGCCCAGGACAAAGGCTGCAAAGCCAAGCTAGAGTTTCCTGTTCTGTAGTCATATCTCTGGCACCCAAAGCCCTCTCATTTTGCATTACATTACAGCCCTCCTGAACGCTTCGCAAGGTTCACTGTTTAATGTGATCAGATAGATTTATTATGGGCCGTGAGGTCAGTGGGATTTTCTGTAACTGGAGTCAGGTCCTACAACACTGTAAAGTAGAAACATTTACATTTCATTACTTTTATTGAGCTCCTCTTCATTTTACTTGTAATAAAACACTCCTGTCACAGAGTGCAGATAAGAATGATATTCAAATAAAAAGCACAAATGCCGTCCTTGAACTGACAGATTGGGTTCGTGATATCACTATTTCATGTCTTTGTATTAAAGGAGATGGTGAGAGTGCTCCAGGAGTCTTGTAAATATGTAAATACAGACATTACAGCAACATTTTTTAGGATATTTTAACAGCTTAAGGCCAAGGATTAGCTGGCATCTCTGCTTCTCCTCCCCCCCCCTTTTTCTTTGTTCTTTGAAAATGTATCTGCTGTTCAAGTGAGCAAGAAGCTTCTCAGTTACACTTCAATGAATGGAGCATATCAAAGTAGCAACACTTTGATGAGCTTTTTATGTATTTCAAGGGATTAGTGTAGAGAGACTTGTAATGCTCAAAAACAACTCAAAAATGGGATAATTTAGCAGTTTCACGCTCATTTATTTTCCCCTCTTCTTTATAATCCTATGCAGTTGACTTGCACATTTTGGAAGTTGGCCAATATAGAAGTACAGCCATGAGATATCAGTGTCAGCGGCACTTTCGGCATGCATGTTAGCACGCGTGTGTCAGAATTTCGCCCTGTGTGCATTTGTAAATTTGTATCGGTGTCTATGTGTCTGGGCTGTAGCTGCTTTGTCACATTAATGAGAGGCGTTCAGGTCCTCCACGGGGACCTGTGGAAGATAATATTCTCCTGTTTTGCTAGGAAAGCTCTTCTGTACGTAACCGAAGAAACTCCCTTAAATGGCAAAGGGCTAGGTTGAATAATTCAGCATTTACAATCAATTCTGGCCCCACCTCATCTCGACACCTCCCCGGACCACAGGGCCTACAGGCTCATCATGGGAATGTTGACAATTCCCAGTACAATGCATTTCTGGCCCTGTGGCAACATGAGAGGCTGTGTGAGCATGGATATGTGTGAGTTTGCAACTTTGTGTTCTGAATTATTAAACTCCTCAAATGCTGTTTTATTGCAGGGTGAGAACACGTTTTTTTTTTTTTTTTTTTTTTGCCATATGTTTAAAGATCAGATTTTCACTAAAACTGAACCTATAGCTTTGTTGTGGATACATCGATAGGGAAACCTATTTCTAATATGATAACTGTGCAGTTAAAATATTCATCTAACGCTATGTTGTAACAGACATCATTACTGGAGGGCTGTTTATACATAGAATTGATCCATCTGTACATTATATCTTCATACTTTACATATCTGTTTCATCAGTCAGAGGCACATACTCTACTACATATTACTGGTTACATTTCAGATAAAGATTTTATATGGCAGTCAAATATAATATGATTTTTTTTTTTTTACAAAACTTCATGCATAAACAAGCATTAACTGATGAATTATTAACAATTCATTAATGAACAGAGTTAATCTATTGTAATAATCATTGTTCTTGAGATAATATTCATATATTTTTCACAGTCAGTTCTGTAGTTTATAGGATAAATAATATAAATATGCAGCAAATATAAGTATAAATCTTATTAAATCTCTGATTATTTTTACAAACTCTGGCATATCTTAGGTCCCTGAAGGTTCTTATCTATATCAAATATTATGATGTCATCATATTGCCTTGCAACAACCTAACAATGGACTAAAATCACAGATCAAACAATTCTGTTGCATTCGTGCGTACTAGCACACTAAAAATGTACATTTGTATTCTATTGAATTCCAAATGTTAAAATTGTGGTTCACAAAGCAGACCTCCAGTTTCAAGCACCATCAGGGGCCTGAGATGTACCTATGTGTGTGTAAAGTATTTCCAATTTTATTTTCAACAAGCAATGTCACACATACAGACACTGTATGTTTAAATGTTTAATCTATCACAAAAACTATGGCGACTTGACATGAACACTCACGAATCATGGTAATTGAAATAGCTTATTTGTTGCATATTGTTCTTGCATATATGAATCAATGTAAATTCCTGATAGTTCCCAAGGTTGCATCTTAATTAGAAGATGCTGCACCACCTTCATCTCCATCAGTACTGCACAGCTACGTAATTCATCATCTTCATCATTCAAGTTGTAGTAAGAGAGTGGGAAAGGTTTACAGGAGTGTGGGAAGGGTTTATAAAGCCTTAATATATATATAAAATAAATATACAATAAATATAACGCTGCAACTTCGCAGATTTTCACGTATCGCGGGGGTCTATCGACCCCCCCTTCAAGCACCATCTCGCTGAACAAAGGAGCCCCTCAGGGATGTGTGCTCAGCCCCCTGCTTTTTACTCTGCTGACTCGTGACTGCACTCCCATCTCCAACACCAACCTCTTCGTCAAGTTTGCAGATGACACAACAGTTGTGGGTCTCATCGACAACAACGATGAGACCCACTACAGGAGTGAGGTGAGTAGACTGGCCACATGGTGCAGAGACAACAACCTCTCGCTAAATGTGGGTAAGGAGATGATCATTGACTTTAGAAGATCACACACCCTCTAACCACCAATGGCTCTACAGTAGCGAACGTGAATAGTGAGAGCTCCATCACCCATTATGGTCACTTTTTACAGGAGCATTGTTGAGAGTGTCCTAACCAACTGTATCACTGTGTGGTTTGGAAGCACCGTATCCCCCCAGCACCAGCCACCTTACCTTACCTTACTTTACTTATTTATTATTTATTTTACAACCACTGCACTGCTGATATATATGTATATATAAGATCTACACATACAATAGCCTCTGTCCAATGCATGCCAACAGTGTATTGTCTGGTAGGTGTCAGCTTTCCAGAGGTATGATTCAGCTGTGACTCGGGAGGTGGTGACAGTGGAGGTAGTGCAGCAGCTATATTCCCCTGTACAATAAGCTGCAGTATAATAGCCCGGTGGATTACTTCAATTGCAGGTGATAACAGACAGGCAGTGGAGCGCACAGGCAGATACAGGACACCCACTCCTGTGTGGGAAGCTGTATGAATTATTTCTTGTTTGCCTGGAGGATTGTCTATGGGGACTGGGGGCTGGTGATGGGTCGAAGGTAGAATGTGGATCGGTGGTTGCAGTTGTGTGACTCAGGTGACTTTACAGGTATCATAGAGTGGGCAGAGCGCAAAGCATAGCTACAATTACTTTTATGAGCCACATGGAATTATTTAAAAGTAGTGTTGGTTGTTTTTATTTAGTTAGTTAGTTTATTAGTTAGTTGAATTGGATTAACAATTTAAAAAGGGTTTAACGTTAATTATTCTTGTATTTTCATGGGCTGATTTTGCTGACGTAGAGCTTGGTCACATCCACCATGTCACCATCTGTCATTTGCTTGCTGGGAAGTGTTGTGTGTACGTGTGAGTGTCACAGATACCTTATCAAGCTGGAGGCCCTAGCTCTGCTCAGTGCAACGCAGTATGCTGGATTCTTTGTCAATGGCAGATTCATGGAGAAAGGTGATACCTGGTTTAAGCATGATTAAATTGACACCCCATAGAGTGTCTCAGATACGTTTTGTGCTCTTGATACTGTGGTGGCAGCTTATTCAACGCTGTCTCGCATTCAGTCTCACCTGTCATGCTGACATCATTGCATTGCAATTACAGTGAGTGAGTGAGGGGGGGGTGCATTAGCCCAATGCTGGAGGAAGAGGATCAAGGCAATATTATCTCATTGTCTCTTTGCTTATTGTTTTTCTTTTTTGCCTGCCCTTGATTTTTAGGAATATGAACATTAACCCAATGCTCCATAGCCTTTTAACCTTTTTATCATTCATTTCAGGGCAGAAAATGTTAGCTCATTGCAGTTCTCCTTCTAATGTTATAGAGTTTACCTTACAATATAAAGATCCTTGAGATGACTGTTGTGAATTTGCAATATATCAGAACTGAATTAAATTACAGAGAAAACAAATGGTAGGGTCAAACAAAAGGTCAGAAGAAAATGTCTGTGGAATATCAGCCCAATAAAGTCTTCAAGAAATATTGTACAGTGTACACCAGTCAAGCATAACATTATGACCACTGACTGGTGAGGTGAATAACACTGATTACTTCTTCATCATGGCACCTGTTAGTGGGTGGGATATATTAGGGAGGAAGTGAACATTTTGCCCTCCAAGTTGATCTGGTAGAAGCAGGAAAAATGGGCAAGTGTGCGGATTTGAGCGCATTTGACAAGGACCAAATGGTGAAGTGCAGCGCTTGTGTGGTGTTCCTGGTCTGCAGTGGTCAGCATCTATCAAAGTAGGCCAAGGCAGAGACAGTGGTGAACCAGCGACAGGGTCATGGGTGGCCTGTGTCGTCTGATTCACCAGATGAGCTACTGGAGCTCAAATAACCAAAAAAGTTGATGCTGGTTCTGATAGAAAGTTGTCAGAATACACAGTACATTACTGTTTGTTGTGTATGGGGCTGCATAGCAGCAGACCAGTCACCTTGCCCACGCTGACCCCTGTCACCCTGTGAAAGCGCCAACAATGGACATGTAAGCATGATAACTGGACCACAGAGTAATGGAAGAAGGTGGCCTGGTCTGATGAATCACATTTTCTTTAACATCAAGTGGATGGCCAGGTGCATGTGCCTCGCTTACCTGGGGAACATCTGGCACCAGGATGCAATGTGGAAAGAAGAAGACAAAGAAGGCAAACCAGCAGAGGCTGCCTTTGGGCAATGTTCTGCTTGGAAACCTTGGGTTCTGCCATCCATGTAGATGTTACTTTGACGCGTATCGCTTACCTAAGCATTGTTGCAGACCATGCACACCCTTTTATGGAAATGGTATTCCCTGATGACTGTGGCCTCTTTCAGCAGGATGACGCACCCTGCCACAAAGCAAAGATGGTTCAGGAAGGGTTTGAGGAGCACAACAAGTTTGAGGGGCTGACTTGGCCTCCAAATTTCAATCATGCATCTGTGGGATGTGCTGGACAAACAAGTATAATACATGGAGGTGCCACCTCATAACTTACAGGATTTGAAGGATCTGTTGTTAACATCTTGGTGCAGATACCACAGCACACCTGCCGGGGTCTAGTGGAGTCCAAGTCCATTTCTTTGTGGGCCCTCACTTTTACCAGGTTCAAAATGAAACTGATGCTTATGCATGAGCAGTTCCATAATCCAATTACATAATAATGTATGATTCTGAAACAGACCACTCTGTATAATAAGCACTATTCCTAATACTTTTATTTAATGCAGTTTTATTCCAGCAAATGAATGCAGCTTTTACTTGTGGTATTGCTGCTTTCATTTGGATGCACACATCTCTTGTTTTGCCTTATAGTGTACTGAAATTACACGAGCTTTCATACTTTTTGTAAAATGCTTTTGTCTGTACAGAAATAGGTAATTTCCAAAAGGCTAAAAGAGTAACTTCCTGAACATCTGCTCCCAAGATCAGAGCTCTCTGAGACTATTTTGGTGTTTGCAGTTGCTCAGAGGTTTTGGAGTTCATGCTCTGTGGTGTATTTATTATTTACATAATTCAGCAACAGACAGTATTTATTTTCACTTTGCTTTCTCAAATGTCTCACATATCTATCCAGGCACGTGGTTCCCTTCAATGTGACTGCTTGATGCCACTGGCATTTTGGGGACTTTTTGCCCAAGTTATTTTAATACACTTCGTTTGAAATTTCAATGGTGTAAAATGGCTGAGATACGTGAGTGAACTTCTAAGAACAGACAGATGTCAGATGTGCATGTATGTGTCTGTGTATTTGTTAGAGAGAGAGAGAGAGAGAGAGAGAGAGCAGTAGAGAGTGAAGAGGAGTAACAAAGAGGAGCTTTGTTTATGGTCGTCTCTCTTGGCCACACGCAGGGCTTAGCAAGAGAGCATTTCCTGTACTGATTCATTCTCCACTCCATCATTTGTGTAAGTCACATCTCTGTTAACAAAAGAAATCAAATACGCCTGTGGCTGCATGCTTCCATTATTTTTCAGTGACATTCTCACCAGTTACTGTATTAATCACCAGTACCAAGCAGGACTGAACACTTTGTGGAAACTAAACCTGGTCCTGTCCGCAAGTAGCCTGATATTAGACAGTATTGTCAACCTGTTACAATTTGTTTCCATCTGAGGTCTGACATTGCCTCCATGGGGGAGAGAATTCGATCACTAGAGAGCTTAAAGTCAACGCTGATGTGTAGCCATGGTAACACACTGGTTTTCCTAAACATTTTAAAGTGGAGTTGAGCGAAGTTAAAGGAGTTCAGCATGTTCCTCTATTTGTCGTTCAGTAGCCATGCCTAGGACTTGTTGAAAAAAAGCAATCAGTAGAAATTTGAAATATCTTTATCATGATGTAGGGCTTGACAGCATTTTGGCAATGGTCCTATTCAGGGGTTAAAGTGGGATTTGGCAGGTGGGGGAATCCTGATGTGAGCTGAGGGTATGCTCGATGCTAAATGTTAACCAAAGGTCCACCTGACAAATGAGCGGACAGATTCAAAGGCCTGGACCCAGGCAAGTGGATACAAATACAAACTGCAATACACAGCATCAGCAAGTGGCATCTTGGTTGCATAAACAGCACATAGCATATCTGACAAAACTGCTTCCTCTTAATTGGAGGACAGATTATGGGTGAACTTCCAGGCATAATCATCAGGATGACAGCTAGAATCGGTGTTCAACAGCACGGCCAAGGTCATTTAAGGGCCACTCATTGTAAACAAAGCACTTAACAGGTTGGTTGTGATTATACTCACTTGGGCACATGTACATATGCATCTGCATACATTTTTCACTTGGAGTCCACTTTAAGGACACTTGCAAAATTAGAGTGTTATGGTCAAGGATATCAGAAAATTAGAAAGCATGTGAATGTTTCCATTGAACCTCACATTCACCCTGTCATGAAAAAAAAAATTAAGGCAGACCCTTTACATAATCTCAGACCTGTAAACTACTGTAGTATACCAATAGCATCAGTTACACACAGTATGGGTGTTAACAACCAAGACGATAACAGCAGTATCACCTAAATCACGTCAGGTCTCTGTCCTAGATGTAGATTTAAGTGATTTACCTTATCTGAGTTTATACGGAATTCAGATAGTGCCTGTTTATAAATCTCACTGTGTTTGGAAGTATTTTTCAATATTCAGCATTAGTTGAACTTAGATGCAATGTGTGGTCTCCTATTTGAGGGTGAGTGTATGTGTCTGCTTGTGCGTGTTTGTGTGTAGGGGTGTGTGTGTGTGTGTGGTGGTGGGGTATCCACTCAATGTGTACTTGTGGACAAAGTGTTTTAAAACCAGATGAAGTTGTATTTGATGAACCTACTCTTGGTCTCCTCAGTTTCACTTTATGCAACTTTTTTTTGATGCACTCTTCAGCTAAAAACCTGCTATTTTCATGAAACTAGACAGCTTTTTATGTTTATGACAGAGTATATTACTACTTACAAATCCCCTGCTTGACGTAGTATTGGTGACTATGTTATAATCAGTGTCTGGCAGAGAATTTGATGGACACTGTGGGTAGGAGATCCCGGAGCTGAAGCTCATTTTGAGGACATCTAAATATGCTCATTTGTCGAGGGTGAAGGAGTAATAAAACATGCGGGCTGTTCCTTCACCAGAGCCTCGCTAAGCTTGGCTGTGCCTCTGTGTTTGGGCCCAGCAGGCGGTGTGTCACAGCAGCATCTCTGTGTGTGGCCTCCTTGTTTTGTCATCATTTCTTATGTTTAGGAATTGTCCACAACAATCTGACCACAGTGTGTCATCTTGTGAGCTGGACGTGGAGAAAGTACACTTGTGAACCAGGTTCCCCCTGTTCCATTTAGATTTGAACATATGCAAACACACAAGTACAAAGATACACATGTATTAAACACACACACACAGACACACATGCACTCTGGTTTGATGCTTTTTTTTTTAAGGCCATAAAGATATAATTGCTTTGGTTACATATGGAGGATCAAAAGTGCCACAAGCAGAGAGCTGTGTCAACCGCTGTCCTCTGTGTTGCAGTTGTCCTCAAGCAATTGAGGGGAACACCTGAGCTGTTTTCCATATGATGCCAGAAGCACGAGGGCGGGAGGGACCATGACATGGGCGGCTGTCTTGCTAATGGGACACTTAGACGTCTGGGTTTATGTCATTCAGTCCCAGCGCGCTGCATCCAATCGCTCCCCTATTGCAGGGATCCAGCTCCACGACGATCGATCTGCGGCTAGCCTCCTCCACCCCGGCGGTCAGGCTCAGGCAACCGGAGCCGTCAGGGTCCTGAGGCATCTACCTCCCCCAGCCCCAACACACACACGCACACACACACACACACACACACACACACACACACACACACACACACACACACACACACACACACACACACACACACACAGCACTGTCCCACTGCCCCTGCAACTCCTGGCCTGACCTTGCTCTGCCTCTGGAGAACCCAGCTGGAGCACTTTGTACTTGTATTCTGAGCACACAGAAGCGTAACATCTCACATGAAGGGAGAGTGAGAAGGGGGACAAACTGATGTCAAAGTCATGCAGATACCTGTATGATGTATCTTGCAAATGGCAATGTGCTCTGACGCTCAGTGGAAATAAAACAACATAGATGATCACAAATATGAAGAAAAACTGCTGGACTATGCAAAGAAGCAAAATCGTTGATTTCTTACTGAAGGAAGTTTTAGTAACAGGTAAACTGAGTATGACTTTATTTACGCTTAGTTATATGAAAGAAAGGTGCACGAGATACTAGCTGTTAGCAGTGTTTAAGCCCTCCCTCAAGACTACTGTCTTCCAGATATTTCGCCAAGAACTTGACCAAATTTTTTGTCTGGCAGTGACTATTATCAATTACCTTCAATATAAATCTTGCCTCATTATGTTGTTAGGAGACAGGGTTGAAGGTACTGTGTTATTAATGGGACTGAACTCACATCCATAGTATAAAAAGCTGTTGGAGATTAAAGTATCTATGGTCCCTGTATTGCCATGAAAGGTCATCCATTGTGACTCTTGTGCTGTCACGTTGCGGGGATCCTGGCCCTGTTGTGACACAATGTGCCTATAAGCTTATGAGCGGCCCTCAACCTCTTCCCATCATTGGCATCTAATATTGATGCCGTCTCTTCTTAGCTAAGCTCTGGTAATGAGAGGGCTGATTTGAGATCAGGACACTGATAGAGATGATAATCTGCATATGCTCTCTCATGAAAATGGAGAAGGGCCCTCTTAAAATAACCCTGTATGTCTGGCTGCATAAACAGAAAATAGGCAGATATCCAAAGTGTTACTGGTGAGTTGATTCTTCGGTATGGCACTGACTCAGGGCTGATTTGGCATTTCTAGAAATATGGATACAAAAAAAAAAAAAATGGCCAAAAATTCCCATGTATTTAAATCTAAAATATCAGTGTATACTAATTGTATTTGCATAACATTTATCAGGTATAAAACAGATTTAAATAGAGTTCTCTAAATATTTATCATATGAATTTGAACCCTTTTAGGTCTCTGCCTCAGCCTTTTTCCCTTTTTTTACTCTCTCTCTCTCTCTCTCTCTCTCTCTCTCTCTCCCACACACACACACACACACACACACACACACACACACACACACACACACACACACACACACACACACACACAAATAGGCAACACTCACAAAACACACTTTAAAATACAGGATGTGAATTTTCTGATGTTCCAAAAGTCACCGTTTGTTTTCATCTGCATGCAATACCAAAAAAAAAAAAAAAAGCATTCAAAAGAAGCATTTGCAATCACGCAATGACAGTGTTGTTTAGAAAAATAGAATCACGCACAGAAAGCACACTGAGTGGTCGGATGGGGCTTGTTTGCAGTTTGCTTGCATTCTAATAACTCTTTTATGCAAAGCTTTACTGAAACACTGTGTGTGGTCCACTTCGGTCCGATCCGCAGAGCGGATGGCCACGGTGGCCGCGTTGTTGTCTTTTTGACTTCATTTTTCAACATTGGCCGGTGTTGCTTATAATAAAACCAGATTATGAAAACATTTTGGAGTCCTGACATGCACTGACAAATTCAAACATCAACAAGGAGATATGACAAAAAGGGCACACAGAGCACTTTGCCAATGTTCATGTAAACAGAATTAGTAAATTAACTGAAGGTTATTGTGACACTTTTTTGTCTATATTTCATCATTCTATTTTCAGGTTTGTTCTATAAACAGCTGGAATTCCAGGGAGTGAACCAAGGTGGGGGATTTCAGGTTATTCCAGTCTCTTCATGATCCTGCACAGTACACCAGCAGCAGCAGATATCCACTTTTTTACTACGTGAACATTTCAGGATTGAGTAAATCTGATTCATGATTTTGGATGAGAAATAAGTAATAATCAAGTCTGTTTTTAAATCCACTTGTTGAAACCTCCATCACAACTACAGAGTGATTACATTCACTCTGTTTTAGTGCTGCAAACCCTTCTTCGCTCCACGCACAAATAGCTCGCGCATCCCTCGCACGGTGCAGACTGGGCCTCTAACCTCCCCGTGACTGCCTCTCCAGAGAACTATCACACTGTTGTGGGTGCTAATCATGTTGAGCGGTTTAGTCTTTCATAAACACAGCGTAAAAATTGGACCACACTAACAATCTGGTAATTCAGTAGCGGTCGGCGGACGCTGCTGCTATTCCATTTCAGGGTGGATTATGAATGCGTGTGCAAAGCCGTTGCCCTCTTAATGATGGCCCTGTGATATTACAGCTGCTCACAATTAGCCAGGACTCCCCCCCGGCGGCCAGAGCTCCCCTACGTAAATAAATGGTGGGACGAGGGAGGCTGAGCACAGTAAGCGCTGAAACAACATGGCTGATTTGGACATCTGGTGTGGTAATAGAAATGTCTCTTCCACACTTTGACGTAATGAATAGGGATCAGAGTCCTGGTTTAAGAACGACTTGTATGGATGATGGAGACATGGCATGCTTCATATATCACTGGTTATTCTCATGTAGATGGGATGGAGGGCATGGCTGTTCCAGGACAGAGAAAGGTGTAGAAAGCTGTTTTGCTTCCTAACATAATGGGGTGGGGGGGACAAACAGAATGGGCAAATTTACTATACTGATGAAAACCTGTTTCTGTGGTAAAATAAAACAAGTAAATATAAGTGTGTCTTTAAAAAGTCACTTTATTGAGAGGTAAGTAAGTGAAACGACAATAAAGCGTTACTCCAGTAACTCCTAGTCAGCTCCAAGTGAGTAAACAAAAACTGGTCCAGTAAAAGCAAAGATATTGTAACTCAATCCCCAGTATGGGTCACGGGTCGCCCATGCTGCATTTTCTACTATTCCAATTTGATTGCATGTTTTAGCAGACCATATTCACTTGATATGAATAACACCATAATTACGTCATCCCTGCCAGCCCAGACTTTTTCCACTTTGTGAAAAGAACTACTTGAAATGTTGGCAAATTGTTAGTAAAATGGCTGCAAGGCCTCCATTACTGCATCTAAATGAAACCCAATATTAGCACAAGGATAATAGAAAAGATCAAGCTAATTTAAAAGTAGCTGCGCTATTTGATTTTTGAAATTCAAAGGACCTGCCCCCAATATCACAAGATCACAAGACTAATGTGGGTGTAAACCACCTTAGAACAATATTTAAGTTCTCACAGCCCCTATATCACCGTTTTTATCAGAAATATAAAGCTTCAAGTCTGAGCCAACGTAACGTCTCAGACTTGACAAAAAAGCTCTTGGAATGCTACAGAAGGCATTATGTCACTGGCAGTTGTCGTAACAAGTAAGCCGATCTCCGCGTCTAAAATCAGTAGAGTGCATCTTTGAGCAACCAAACGTTGGTCAGCGTTCAGAATGGAAATGGATATGTAATGTAATGTGCTGGTGTTCATTAAGTCTGATGAGTGCTCTTCTACACTGTAATGGTTGTATAATGGCACAAAAGTAGAAGTCCATTCTACAGGTCCAAGAGCACCCTAGGGTGCAACCAGTGTTCCCTCGTGATGTGCCCATTTTCTTAGATGATTATATCCTGTGTTTACTGTGAATAAAGTTGCTTATAATTCAGATTTGGGAGTAATACCGACGTTTTCATGTGTGCAGCAGTGATTTTGAACATTTTGTCTTTCAGTTTTCAAAAAATGCATTTTAAATTGGTCATAAATATTTGTTACAAATACATTTATTTCTGCCTTTTATCTTTCTGATTAGTTTGCTTATTTTCACCCGACCCTCAGCTGGGTCACTGGAGCCTGAGCAGTTAGCCAAGGCCTCTCTCCTTCAGTCTGGTGATCAGTAATCAATCTGCTCTGATACATAGTTTTGTAACCTTGACTTTCAAGATAAAGTTGCACCTATCCATTGGAAAGGTCAGGAGCAGATGTTAATTAACCAAGAGGGAAATGAACTAATGGGGGTTTTCGAGTGGCATTTAACGAGACACCCAATCCCTTGGAAAGAACAGGGACAGTATCACATTTTTTATTTGGTGTACAGTTCTCGTGCACACTGATGGCAGACATGCAGGTGTTGAACATTTGTAGTCTTAACTTTATATGCAATATTACAATATTAAAACTCAAGTGTTATAATATTAGCTCTATAATATGCTGGGTTCAGCTCATGGTGTCAAACACGTCTCTGACTTGGTCGCATAATGCTAGATTACATCTTGGTCATTAGTGCCTCCGCTGTGCCTTCTAATCAGTTTTACTGTCTGACAGAAAGTTGAGGTGTGGGCAGTGTTGTGGTTAGTCTAAAGTGAGACTTGGTCAGAGTGTTGATATGTCTCCCATCCTTGGTAAACTGACACTCTTGAAAAGTAGAACTTAGTGCATTAACAAGCCCTTTCAACAAAATGACCATTTTATCATTATATCACATCATCCAACCATGCAGACAAACAATTCCTACCAAGCTTTAGAAAAGGACATGTAGGACGGGTTCCACATTAAAGACACCAGAAAGTTCAAGTAAGGAGGCAGGTGAGGTGGAAGAGTAACAAGCACACACTACTTTTGACCAGAAGAGTGCTGCTTTCACCCTGCTTAGCTTTTCACTCATTGTTTGGTTAGGGTTAGGGACTCAGTTAGGGCTAGGAAAATAGCCTGATTGCTTGGTTAAATAAACATTTTTCACTTAAGACACATGCCAACCCCCCAATCTACAGGTGCTCTCATTTATATGGTTGCTAGGGGTTGGTTTAACTTATTTACTTAGATTGGGGAAGGACATTCACCAACATGCAACTGTGTTATTGGTGCTGTGTTATCATTATTACATATTATGTTTGTTCTAAAACATTTCTCGTAATAAAATGGAAAAGATGGAAAGAGGTACAAATTATTATCCGAAAATGAGCTGCTGTTCATCCACCTTTACCTGACAAATTTGATCTCACCAAACAAAAGCAGGTGTAACAGATTTATATAACAAAACAATTTTCAATTAAATTTATAAATTCACCAGATAAACTTTTTTCTCTTTTTAACTCATCTCCATAATTTTCTTTGATCCTTTGACTGCTCATATCGAGGCTGCTGGCTTGTAGCTGGCTCTGAGCTTTGGCTAGTTTTAGCTTTAGTCACTTTGCCTTTGTTAGCACCTTTAAAATGTACGTGTTCAGCTGGATCAGTTGAGGAGCCAGTTGAGGTAGCTCGGGCATCTGATTAGGATGCCTCCTGGCCGCCTCTTGGGTGAGGTGTTCCGGGCATGTCCCACCGGGAGGAGGCCCCCATGGTAGACCCAGGACGCGCTGGGGAGATTATATCTCTCGGCTGGCCTGGGAACGCCTTGAGGTCCCTCCGCATGAGCTGGAGGAGGTAGCTGGGGAGAGGGAAGCCTGGGCTTCTCTGCTTAGGCTCCTGCCCCCGCGACCCGGCCCCAGATAAGCGGAAGAGAATGGATGGATGGTGTTCAGCTGGATGGCGGTGATTTAAGTGGATTTATTGTTATGAACATTTTTGTGGTAGTTCCCCGCCCACGGTTTACTTTGGCAAACTTTGATTCTTCTCTCATAGTAAAGAAATTCCATGCTAACGAAAAGGCGGCATGTCTGTGTGTCTGCACTGCTGGTGTGCATGCATAAAATGGACCAGCTTGTAATCGGACATGTAAGAGCTGTAATGTAATCGGACATGTAATCGGACAGTAAGCCTCATGTACATGAGTCATCGGTCACCGGTCAGGGCCAAGAACCCTGGAAATCTGATCCCTGGCCAGTCAATCGTGCATATCTACTAAAAAGTTACGATTCCTCTTTTTTTCTCCATCGTATATATTTTGTTTAACTGGCTTCAGTATCTTTGAGATACTCTGTTGGTTGCAAGTCCAGCAAAAATATACAGAACACTCAAGTTCATATTTATGAAGGTTAAGAGTCAACCTGGTTGGTAGGGGAAGCACTGGATAGCTAAGGACAAATAAGCAACCTCCACACAGAAAGCAGGGGCATTGCACATCCTGTTACCTGTAGTATTCAGTATATTATCCGCATCTGTTAAATGTTCCCTCCATTTTACATGCACCCCCCACTGACTTCAAACAGCAGCTGCTGCTTTGTGTAGTTTTCATCACACATCTGCCCAAGTGTCTATGATTATGGCTGTAATGGGCTTTGATATATGTTTGTATATGCAAGCGTTTACCCAAAGAATAAAGTTTACACACTGCATGCACAGGCTTTGAGAGCTAACGTGGCATGCAGGGCAAATGTCCGCAACAGGAAGCTGGCAAACTCTCTCAGTGCATCATGCTGATCCAAGCGTCACCTGTAGTTTCTTTAGCTTTCAAGCAGCTTCAAAATGAGGCTTCCATTTTTGTGGTTTTTATCCCACCACACGGGGAGCGCGCTCCCTTGCCAATCTCTAATGCGCCTTTGCTTTTGCATTCTTGCGCCTTTATTTTGGCCTTTTCTACCCTTCTTCTTGCCCCCTTCACCCCTGTGGCTATACATGTATGACCCTTGTATCACCATCTGGTCCAGATTGGGGACTGCCACTGTCATCTGCTGATAATTACTGTCACCTGCACATTGCACAGGGCGATAAACACTTGGTGTTGCCATTGAACAGCTCCAGCACTGCAACGCTTGTTTAGGCCTCCTCAAAGCTGGTGGGATGGAGAGCTGGCAAAAAAAAAAAAAAAAGACAAGACAACATGCAAGGGCTTGACTGAAGTATGATGCGCCTTTTCACAAACCTCCAAGAACAGCAACTGAGAGCATACCTGATAGTATACAGGTATACATATACTTGTATAGTATTCAGGCAAGTAAATGTAACAGCGGTGAATACCGTTAATATTGTCACATCACCCATTTGTTATTACTGCTTTGATTCATAGGTCAAGGCACTGAGGGTTTCCCATTTGCATGTTTATGCATCTAAATCACTGACCTTTGCTTGCACAGGAAGTCCATTTGTGCTGATATACAGTATCGCAGTGATAAATACTTCCCTTCAAATATTTATAATAGGATCAGGAAACCACAAGATAATAGTTTAAATTAAACCCACCGAATGAAAGAGGCTTGTTAGACAACATCCAATTTTTAAAGTTCAGTATACTCTTTTCACACGCTGCGGTGGGTTACCAAAAAAAAAAAAAAAAAGAGCCCTAGTAGTCAAGGGTTGCAATCATAATGATTTAATGACAGGCTTATCCTTGCTTGCAGTACAGTGTAAATCCTCCCAGCCAGAGAATATAGCTGTGTCCCCTCTAGTGGTTTATCCTCCGGTGCTTCAGTTACTAAATCTGATGGTGACACTGACAATTATTTTGACTCTTGTGAGGAAGTTAAGCACTCAAGAACTAAAAACTCAAAGGTTCTGGAGTTCAGAAACAAAGCAATTATGCTTTTAGTCCGTGCTCCAGACAGTCATAAAAATAAATTGTGATTGAAGACATTCACACACTTCTGTTATTGTTTACAACTGTTTACACCACATTGTTTTTTTTTGTTTTTTGTAGTTTTGAACTATAATAAAATGTATGTCTTTTAATATCTCTCAGTTTCTTTACATTTTTCAGAATTTTATTTAGCTGTAATGATGTTAATGTTTCATTCAGTTGAACTGAAAACAAATTGATGCTAGTACGCGCTTAATTTCTGTTATCTTTATTTACAATATGTGTTTATATATAATATATGTTTGCTCTCTGAAGAATATCAACAATAATGCTTGTGGGGTTAAAAAATATGAATTATTTGATGTTGCAGCTGTTTGTTTTTTCTAAGATTCGGAGCTCAGGGAGGGGGTTTCTTGAGGCCATGCTTGGCTGGCATTTGAAATCTCTTTGATGAGCTATACTGCACATTGTAGCACTACAGCCAACAAACACCAGCAATTTTTTTTATGTTTTTCAAGAAGCCTAGTCTGCATTTATATGCTGTTTAAGAAATTGTCTGCCTGACTGGCTAACATGAGCACTGCCAATCAGACTTAGGTTACTTATTGGCAGTAGTAGAGTGTTACTACGTATTAGCATAAGTCCTGTACTGTTTTTCCATGCCACTTTACATTTCATGGTAAAATATTCTGCTTTTTACTCCACTACTTTTAACTGACAGCTTCATGATTTTAACTAAATAAATGTGATTGATTAGCAAAACGATGATGTCATTTGCCCCCTAATACACTCTTTTATTTGGGTAACACAGTCATTGAGTCATTGCAGCATGTTAATACTTGTATTTATAAAAGGGACACAGATGTTTTTCCCTAGTGATTTCTAAACTAGAACTCAGCATTAGTTCTCTCTTGTATGGTTTCATTTTTGATGATGTCAGACATCTGAACTGTGAAATTTCACCATGACAGGTAGTCGTCTAATCTAACCTTTGCCTCATCTAACAGGCCTTCATAGGATTACATGTTTGCCTCATCTTATGTATATCTATAATGATGCTTATGTAGTAATGTTTTATTGTAATTCTTTTGGACATTATAGCTATAAGAACGCTGAGCACAGCTCATTCAGTCCACTGGTATAACACTGATGCCCTTTTTTTTTTTTTTTTTTTTTTTACTGCTGAATAGCAACTGAAATGTTCCTGATTGGAGTTGCTAAACTGTCCCTAGTGGCCTGAGAGCAGCTGATAATTGTGAGCGGGATAGATGTGTATATCAAATAGTTTACAAAATGAAGCCAGCTGTGTTTCCCTTGCATACTGTGGCTTCCTGACACGCACCATTAAACCTTATTAGCTACTTCCTTTAACTGAGATCCTCCTCACCCTATCTTCCACCCCTCATATTAACGTTTTTCTGTTCCTTCAACTGGAAATTATTTGCTTTATTGTAGAGTGTCAACCTCTCGCTGTAGTTTTCTGATGCGACATAATTGGCACTTCAGAATATAATCATGGATGAGAGCTGTGCGATTGTGGTCTTTTATACACAAATTTCAGCAGATTGTTGATCACTTTGTTCTGCCTTTGCCCCCTTGGTCTCGCTATGGATGAGACTCATCTCTGATCCCTCTGTCAGTCTGAATACCTTCTCCCAAAGGTCCTCTCTTCAACATGCTGCTTACAAGTCATTAGCTTTGAAATGACTCATAAAGAATCAATTGAAAATGATCACAATAGGAATATCAGAGGGGATGCTACATGGCTCATGAACAGATGTTGTTATACACATTGAATGTCAGACACATTATTGCTTTATGCTGACATTACCAACGCAGCCAAATGAGAGAGATAATTGCACCCGTGTTTAGATATGACAATAATTTCTTGGACTGCAAGAGGAGCAAACGAAGCTGAAAAGCTGTGAGCTGAAACGACTCCAGATACATGGACAAGTTCGCTGCTGAGCTGCGGTTGTGAGGTGAGAGTCATCAATCAGGACATGCAGAAAAGTGGATGACCTAATATTTGCTGGGGGTTACTGTATGAAACACACGGGTTGAGAATGTTGATGTAACCCAAAGTTGTTGAAGTGATTACTTCTTGTACCTGGGTGGTCCCTGGGGAAACGGAGCACATGATATGTGCATGTGTGTAAATGCATATGCGTTGGTGGGTTGTCGGCCTTTTGAGAGTGAAATCTGACTACATGGACAAATATAGTAACAGCACAAACAGCGCAGTGGTGATAATTGATAATGTAAAATTAGCGCCGTTAACCCCTGAAGCACTGGAAGGATTGATGGAAGTCTCCCACAATGGGGCCTATGCAGGACAGGAAGTTAGTCTAATAATTGTGGGAACCTGGGATGAAAAGTAACAACACACCAGCTGATTAGTGACTGGGCTATCACAGAAATACCCCCCCCCCCCCAACACACACACACACACACACACACACATAAAAATGGATACAGCAAAATAGATTGGTTCATCTTACATATTTACGGGAAATTAAGTGCACTTTGAAGAACTATTTGAAAGATTCTATCTAAAACACTTTTTTGTTCAGTCATTTAAATATTTTTTTTGTTCACTCTAGTTTGCAGACGACTTCAAGTAATTCTTGCAAACGTTTATATGTTAATTGTTCTCTTCACCAGACTAGATTTTACCATTTAAACTGGCCTTTCTCCACTCAGCAGCTTTATTGCATTATTGGAATGAAGCCAAAGATCTTCCACAGGAAAGTAAGAGAAAGGAATCTCTGTTAATTTCAATTTAATGATTTTCAAAAGGACAAAAATGTGAACAAGTGTGAAGTCCTACAAACATTTGCAAAACTCACAACTGTCTGTCCGTGAGCTCTGGAATGCATCTTTCTGCTGCATAAGGAACAGCCAGATTAATGTGTAACTTGACTATACCTAGGGTTAGAACCACATATTTCTTCCCTCTTTGTCTTAGAGGAGCCTTACGTGTCCTTGAAGCTTTGCAAAGTGTGATTTGTAAATGAGATAGGCGAGTATTACAGACCCTTGGTATTTCTCTTGGCGCCCTGCGATCAATTAAAGCACGACAATAATAAATGTATACATTTAGAGGGATTTCGCTGCAGTGACAAATGATTTTACCCTTGAGCTATTGACATTGTCTGGGAATAAGCTGTCTCTGTCCCTGTTGTGTATTCTATCTGAGGGTCCCTTCCTCTGCTTGGGGAGTCTGAGGACATGGCAGACACATATTCATCATTACCGAGTGAGCCTGGATGCATACAGGCACACACGCACACGCATGTGCACTTTCCCATCCATGCAAGCATGCTCTGCTTAATGGGTGCAAAGTCTCAGCCTCTTTGTTTACCTCTTGACTCACAGGTCAAAAGAAAAGTTAGATTTAATAATTTTTCTTACGTACAATGAGATCTAGAAAGAAACATCTGTGTGGGTGGGTTGTTCACTGATTCACTGAATCTTTAGCTCAAGGTAAATTGGATCCCCTGTAGTCATATGAATGATGATTGTAAGCTGTCTTATTAAGTGGGATGAGACAACTGAGTACTCATCATGGTAACTTCTTTTGTGTTGTGCAAGTTGACATTTTCTTTGCTAAGTAATTTCACAATGTTTGTTCCATTTTACTCTTTCTTTCAGCAGATTAACTCCTGAGCACTCCATCTCCACAGCTTTTCATACTTCTTTTTGTATCTGACATAAAAATTGGAAAATATATCTTCTAATCCCCTTTTGATTTTATTCATGGCTTTGATATGTTACTTAGTTCATATGATTGATTGGTTGAGAGGGTGATGGAATCATAGTAATAGAAGTCATTAAGGAGGTGGGGATCTAATATTACCAATCTGCTAGCCCCTGAAAGATCCATCAATAGGTGAGATATTTTCTCACCGAGAGGGGGGGTGACACATTTAACATATTTCAATAACGTAATTTTCATGTGGGGCAGGTCAGGCTGTGAGTACAAAGGGCAATAGTGTTGGAGTGTGTGAGTTGAATCGGGGCGTATGCTAAGCAAATCAATAAAACATTAAAGGCAGCATGCAGAGAGCAGCCCATTTGGTACCTGTCTGCCAAGGGCAATGGTCTAGCCACTCAGAAAAGAGAGAAGGATTGGAGTTGCTGGGCTTGAGGAATGCTCTGGCACTAACATAATTGGAAGGTAGTTGCCTTATGACTGCAAATTGGGTTTTTGCGCTTCATCAATAGGCATTTTGACAAGCAGCGTCCATCACGGCGCATCTCACTCTTGCCACGGCGAGCACAGAAAGAAGTGTCTCAATAATTACATTAAATCGCTCCCTCCCACCCACCCCCAGCAACCTTATTGTTGAACAAGAAAAGCAATATGGTATAATTAGGTTTGATTGGGATGGTGGTGGTGGGTGAAGTGTGGGGGTAAATGCGTTTCCAGTGAGATTTGCAGATGAATGAAGTTACCATAGCGACACGCATGTGTATCCAATTGCGCGTAAAGCATAACGCAAGGCGCGTGGACACGTATGACAACACATAACATCTGATAAGTGAGATCACGGCAGGCTTACTGACACTGACCTGCTGCGGAACAACTAATGGCTCCTAAATGCAGATCCATAAAAGTTATAAGTGACCAGGTGGAAAGATTATAAAGACTGTTTCACCTGAGGGTTGGTGGGTAAAAATGACCAGAATGAAGGTTTCCATATGTAGTGAATGAGGGCTGGCTGAAAAGGGTTTCTAAAAAGGTTTATACAAACTTATATTTAGATTTTATTATAGAACTAGACTAAACAAAACTGTGAACCTAACTTTGGTTCCAGTTATGGGGATTATTATTAACAGAATCATCAGTGGTTCTTGGTGGAAGTGTATTTTGGAGGGCCAAGATTCAGGGGAAAAATGTCACTCTATGTTCTTACTTAAGACTATTTAACTTACATCCAAAATGACAGTGTGACATGCACGTTTATTGCCTGTTGCAAATATCTGATTGCTAAATATTAAAATATAATTGCCTTCTTCAGTATACCATACAAGGATAAACCCTGAAAAGGACAAAACCACAGGTGTCCACTGATTTTAAATTGTATTATTAAGATGCCAAAAATCACACGGCGAGCCACTTTTAGAGAATTAGCACAACAGCGTCGCTACAAGTAAAGTAAGGCAAGGCAGAGATGCAGCTAATTAACTTAAAACAAAGCACAATATTTACGTGGAGTATGGTACATTCACACAGCTTCAGCGCTAACAGTGCTTTTTGTACTTCTCTGGACCATGAATTAAATAAGCCGCAATCCTAATTCTCTGGTGAATTTAGCTATAAGAAAGCAAAGCCAAACTAACATTTGTTAGTATACCAAGTTCATACGAAACATTAACAACTTGCTTTAAATGCAACATGAACCTGCACATGTCTGAGAGCTTTTATTAGCAGCTATCGCTACATTTTCGTGCAAAAGCAAGCCCTGCAAAAACTTGTAGGCTTGATGTGTTCCCTTTGCCCCTTTCAGTTCTGTGGCATTTCATCTTGTACTCCTGACATGGAGTACACCACTGATGGCTCTCCTGCCAAAGCAGATTGCCCGATATTAAAGCACGTTAACGGGAATTTCAAAAAAGCACTTTAAAAGCAAGAAATAAATGAATGAAAAAAGTAATTTAAAAAGTATTTGAGCATGAGAACTTCCTGGATTCGAAGATTTGTTTATGTGATATACGACACTCTCTTTTAAATAAGAATCATACTTTTAACTCCCTGAAAAAGGCATGCATGCCAAAAGGATACATCCCCTGCAAATGAGGACATTTTAATTATTATTTGAAAGGTAGTGCACTTGGCCTTCTTTAATAGGAAATACAAGTCCTTTAAACGTTTTGTTAAGCATCAGCGTAGCTTGTAACTTTAAAATGTACTATCCTTATTTCTTTAGAGAGTATAGACAGCTTAGCCGTCTCATCTATATTATAGCAAAGGCGTAATTACAGATCAATCAACTGTACAGAAATCTAAATTGTCCTTTAACTACAGTTGACCAGAAAGCCCTGTACTTAGTAATGTGCATTTAGTGTCAGAAATCAAGAAAAAAAAAACTGTTGCTCCACTATCATCAGCATTATTGCTCACTGCACCCACCCGCAGCTCAGTGCAACAAGTTAACACAGCGGGGTGAAGAAACGTGGTATCATCAAAGTAAATTATAACATATTACAAGATGTAACTTGCTAAGGGTGAAATCAGACATGTGGCAGGCCAGTGTTGGTACTGTAGCACATGTGGATCAAAGCCTATACAATATGTATCCAAGTGAATATATAGTTCGTTCGCATAGAAGCATATACAGAAGTCACGCACAATTTTCAGCTCCTGTGTGAGGTGGAGGAAAAAGAACTGCATTAGCAAATTGGACTGTTTCACCTTTATCGGGGAGGGTGAGACTATAAGGTGCAAGACTAATATGGAGATGGATGGTGCTTTGAAAACATGGATTTCTCGCTAATGGATTTGTCACTTAATATTACACGGTTCTGGAGTGGAAAAGCGGTACAAGCAACAGACAAACCCGTGGATGCTTGCTTTCGTTTCAGATGTGTCCACATATTGTCTGAAATGCTACAGCTCCCCTCGTCTTTGTGTCTGCCTCTTATAAACACAGAAACTGGACAAATAAAACAACAGGAAGCGTATGACAGAATAGCTGTGTTTGGCGTATGGTTTGATGTGTCATCACATTGGGTTTATGGATGTTGCTGCTCTTGTTTTTGTTTTGGGATTGTGTAAACTTTTTTGGCGAGAGATGTACACAGATAAGTGAATGTTTGGATTGCTGCTTGTTTAGTCATCCTAGCATCTGTTATTGCAACGACAGACAATAATTGCAAATATAATTTTCATGATGAGGCTATGCAAACAACAATATCTGAGATGCTTGCATGCAATGTTAGACAATGATGTTTGTGGAGATGTGTGCGCTCTCTTTGATCCTTAAATCCCTTCTAAAAACAGCCTTCACTGGTCAACTAAAAACAACACAAAGCTCTTACCTCTCCATCATGCGCCACCACTGTTCAGGTTTCATAAAATAACTTGGTTGCCTTGTTTGATTTTCCATTGCAGGGGGGAAAAAAAGTAAAAACAATTATCCTGCTATTTTGGAGGCATATTTCTTTAAAATTGGACAGTCCGGGGATCTGTAATAAACCTAAGTGCTGGAATGAAGAAAAAGCTCCTTTTAAAGGCGTCCACCTTGGGGAGCATGCCACTGGAAATCCTCTGGCTCTTTTTAATACATCAAAGCAGCAAATTAATCCTGAATACAACACATGTACAGGCAGGTAAATGAAGACAAAGCCACAGTGGACCCAGGCTACATGCCTCTTATTACAGGCCCTTGATAAAATCCACCTCAAGCCTTACAAATGGCTTATTGGGAGGTGTAGGATAAACTTATTCTTAATAAGCCTGTCACTTTACAAGGGAAGTGTAAGCATGAGAAAAATGGACCCAAGAACACAAATACTGTCTACACAAACTGATTGATGGTAGTGCTTTACTGTAACTTCCTAAACTAGTTAAAAAAAAAAAAAAAAAAAAACATTTAAAAAAAAAACCTAATTTATCAAAAACTGACTAAATGGGAGATTACAAAACTTCCCAGAAAACAGTAAGTTGAAGTAAGTGCCAAAAATTGTAATGATTTTCCACTAAATGATACTGAATAATACCATGATAAATCCTTATTATTCATCTCTCTGACTAAGGTCTTACTCACTGGCATTACCAAGAAAGGCAAATCATGAAGTGTTGTGGAAGATTATGGTTTGGAGCAATGACTCAGGAGCTGCTGACGCGAAGCTCCAGGAGGTCAGAATTGTCAACTGGGTCCTAATTGCAGTTATTATTCAGTTTTAATTGTCGCATGATGGGGATCAGTGGTTCTTTCTCTAATAAAGGATGAGGAACCTACATTTTAGGACACAGCAAACAAGAAATGACTTCAGTGAAAACTTGGTATTGTTGAAACATCTTACTCTGTTGAAAAAGAAAATGCATTACTGCAGGAGAGAAATGAATTCAGCCAGCAGGTAAACACACTTGATTTCTGCATGGGTGACCCAGATCAGGCATTGTGTTGCAATCTCTGCACGGTATGCAGTTAGTTTTATCAACTCTCACAAGCAATACTTCCAGTATGCACACAGGATTTAAGATACTCCCCTGATAAAAGGTTTAGTTTATTTCTTCCATTTCTGACCATTAAAATACCAGCCTAATGCACTGTAGTAATTACACTCGGCCTCTCCAATTTCCCAGTAACCAATTAGGCATGAGGAATACAGGTAAACAAACTATTTTTGTATTACCCCCCAAAAATGGGGGGAAATGTTTTTTGGTCTTTTTTTTTAAAGTAAACATTCAGTTATGAGCTCATAAAGAGATTGAATAAACAGAAATCACCTGAGGCTTGATGCTAAATCATCATAAACAACAAAAGTAACACAGCAAACTGTCTGCATAAACAAAACTGGCCTAACAAAGAAAAAAAAAGGGGGGGGGGGGGGGGGGGGGGGGGGGTTAAATACTGACTGATCAAACCAACTTAGACATGCAGGGGAAACAAAGACTAACACATTAACTAACTGAAAGGAAACAAAAATAACAATTAAACAGCTGTTGCCAATAATCTAATCCACACTAACTAAATATCTAACCAAATGTCAAATGATTATACAACATATCTAAAACAATTCCTGGTGATTCCCCCATGATGTGGCAACACTTGGTACATTCTGATTTGCACTTCCTGTATTTAGGAGTGCTGAATTCCAAGACCCATCTTGGGAAATGAATTCAATGAAAAAGCAATTTAACAGTACTGAATATACAAAAAGTAATTTAATTTGCACATTGCAAGTCGAATGAATGTATGTTACCATTACCAAGCAGACATGAACATGTTACATGAAATGAAAGATTATTCATTGTCATTTATGTAGTTGAGCCCTGCAACAGGCTGGCGACCTGGACAGGGCGTACCCCGCCTCAAGCCCTGTGACAGCTGGGATAGGCTCCAGCCACCACCCGCAACCCTGAAAAGGATAAGTGGGAGAGGATGGATGGATGGATGGATGGATGGATGGATTTATGTATTTCTGTGCATTTGTAATGTGCATAAAAAATGAAGTGCTGTTAAGTGGTGGTGTATCGTGTTATACACGTCATAGTTGGGTGGCTGTCAGCGTGGCTGGGACACCATCACATTAATTACCCAAAAACTGAACCCAGCCGACACCTGAAGATTTGCACGAAAAATGATCCTGCAGTTGGCAGGTTCGGGTCAGGTTGCTGAACTCAATAATACAATAAATACAAATATTTTTTACACTTTTTTCCCATCTGTGTTTAACCAGACAAAACACAGAGTGCTTCAGAGTTAAATAGTTCCAGTGCGTGCACTATGAGGACCTGTGTTTCATGTCAAGCCCCCTCTCTGTTAGACAGTATGTCCTCTCTATTTCTCTTTCCAATAGGGACAAAATGGCAAAAATAAATAAACTAACACATTTAAATAATAAGGTGCAACACATTTCCTTACCTAAAACCTGGGGGCTCCAATCTGAGAAGCTTTAAATGAAAATACAGTCATTTGCCTTTGTTTGTGCACCACTTTGTTGTTTTTGCCAGGGATGCGTAACAGCACACAGTGTGGAACTCATCATCCTGTTTGGTGCTGTCATGAGGCTTTGCTTGAGCAAATGATAAAATAAGACGCACACTTGCTTGTCCAAAGGTGCACGCCTGAAATCAGAAGGCATCACAAATCCCCCCTTATAATAAACAACATCCTGCATAATCAAACATTTGATAAGAAAGAGGTATTTCTATAATACAATAAAATAAAATGCATTCATTGTCATTATACGGGATGTACAATGAGATTGTACATATAAAAAAGGTTGGGCAACAGAGTTGACAGCTGTGATAAAGGCCGTAAGCAAAAAGTGTTTAAAAATAATCCTTTCTGTTAATATTATAGCAGATCACCTATATAGTTGCGATTCCATTATACGGAAATAAAATGAGGCAACTGTAATGGAATTTCATACAAATAAAACCTATTTTACCAGAGGTTTAAACCGAGTGTTTGGTGTTCATGTTCTTTAATCTAGTATTGTGTATGAACAAATATTGGTACAGCTTTACACCTGAGGTGACATATTTTTTCCCCCACAGGGCTAGACGACAGTATAATCCCCCTGAGATGACTTCCTTTTGATAGTGAGCTCTGAAAGCTTCCTGTCACTTAGTGCAGTTTGACAGCATCTTCACAGCGACCATTGATCTGTTTGCTTGACTCTGCATTATTAAGATGACAATTGTGTGCGTGGGAGTGTGCCGTTTGTCTGTGTGTGTCTGTGTGTCCCAACTGTAATGCATGTCTCAGATCCATTATAACCCGATTAGATTCCGCTCTCCTGGAAGCGGCGCTCTGTGACACAGAGCATAATCTTTAATGGAATTTGTGTGAAATTAAATTATACGAGCATCAATAAACATAACATAATTCAGAAGAGTAAATGGGTTTAATTTATTGGATGGGCAGGCATAATGGCACCGGTGTGTAGAGAATGAAGATGTCAGAGAGACAGGTTTGAAACAGCGGGGTAAAAAAAAAAAAAGGGGGGGGGGGTCGAGAAATGTGTGCTCAGTCCGTACGCGTGCACGCCTGTCTTTGCATTTTTACGTTAGCATGCGTGACACTTTAAGTGAGAAGGATAAATGTTAAGGATGAGACGTTGCAGGGTGTTCGCTGTTCCTTATGTCAGTATGCCTGTGTGTGTGTGTGTGTGCGTTTGTGTGTGCGCGCATTTGTGTGTGTGTTCAATATTCTGAGACAGGAATTTGGAACAGCAGGAAACTGGCAGATTCTTCATCCACATGAGTGGGTAAAGAAAGTTCAACCTTTTATTAGAGAGGACTGTAATTTAATGGGCAGGGTGCACACATGGACTGAGAGAGATGAAGGGGGGTGGGGGGGTGGGGGGGTGTAAGACAGGAGAGAGAGAGAGAGAGAGAGAGAGAGAGAAAGGAAGGGGAGAGAGAAAGCAAAGATAAGATTGAAAGACAGATGAAAAGATAGCCAGAAAGCAATGGAGATGGAAAGGGAGTCAGATGGGAAGGGGGTGAATTGAAAAGGCTGGGGTGAAAACATATTGAGGGATAGGGTGAGAAAGAAAGACTTGGAGTATGTGTGCATGCGCTTGTGTGTGTTTGTGTGCGTGTTTGCTTTGAAAGAAAGATTTGATGGAGTGGCTCCACAGCTGTAACAGTCAAGTGTTTGATTGCCCGGGTGGCAATCGTGTGAGGTTGTCATTTTGCGTCTTAACCTTTTTGGGGGAGCTTTTCTTTTTTTGGGGTGGGAGGTTAATAATCAAAAATGATCTGCTTCACTAGAGCAGATAAATAGTGTCAAACACAGCTGGGACAGAGAGGGGCTGACTGGCCACCACAGAGCTAAATTGATGGTTGTAGCTGCAGAGGAGACGGGGGGAAAGCCCCCTCGGTCTACTGTATGACATGAATAGACTTCTAGGTGTCGTGTGTTTTTTTCTGCTCTGTCGTTCTCGTGATGAGCCGCAGCCAGAATGCCAGGCGGCGCAGATGTAAAGCTCATGTTGCCTAAGATGTGAGAGCGCGCTGCAGTTCGACCGACAGGGCGCCTTTACAGCGGCCTTTCAATTTACAATCTGAGGGTCTGACAATTTTATTCAATTTTTTTCACCCCCTGTCAGTCAGGTTGGGTTTATTTAGGAAATACTCACCATGCTGTTGACTCTGTGTGAGGGATTATGTCATAGTCAGACACACATACGCACACACAATAAGACAGAAACAGGCGCAAGCTGTTGAAGACATATGTCATTGTCACATTTTTTTCCTCTTCTCTTCCTAGAAGGCCTGACTGTTTTTGAAAGATATACTGTCCACAAAAGCCTCTTCTTCTTTATCCCATAAATCTGTTTGTGTGACGGATAAAAGGAGATGGACTGAGAGGAACAGAAAAGCAACTACGTTTACTTTATCATCTTTCACTCTCCCACCCTCCCCCAGTGCCCTCGCTCCAGCACCAGATTTGTGGCCATAATCGAGGATAACTTACAGTATAATCTTGTTTGTTCCTTTCTTAAATGGAGCGATAACATCTCTCCGCATCATCAGTGGAATGGGAGCGGGAGGTATGGTGGGGGTCTCTCAGTGGATGAAGAAGAGGGGTGGAACAGGGGCACCGGGGGAGGTGGGAAAGTATAGAGAGGCTGTTGCAATCCTTTTCTTTATGTGGAAATCCTATAGCACTGGCGTTTATGACCAGCTGCCTGACTGCCTTCTCTCCAGAATTTACTAACTACCTTACACACGCGCACACACACACACACACACACACACACACACACACACACACACACACACACACACACACACACACACACACACACACACACACAATTGGCAGTATAGGCACGGTGTTATCTGGAGAAAGGACAATAATAAATATCAGCAATATAAGAGGTCAGCAAAGGTTGATCGGAGAGGAAGATCTCCTGTCATAATTTGTTTAAGGACCCGCCTCCCGTAGCTGCTTGGAGGGCTGTCGATGTTGCGTGGGAGGGGGTTAAATGCAAACAGTTCATTATTCAGTGAAGCAAAATGGGCTTTTGCTTAGATCAGTCACAGCCATAAGAGCTTCCACTGACACTGCCATATAAACTGGTTTTAAAAATCCTTACTGGGAGCGCCATGTTTGTGATGATTGGTGATGTTTATCTTATTAAATACACTGACAATCAATAGTGGAGGCTGAAGCTCATAAACTTGGTTTAGTCCAGTGTTTGACTTGTGTGCTTTAGGATAAAAATTACAAGTGGTAAATTGAATAGAAAATGCACTCAAAGGTTAAAAAGGGGGGTTTCAGTTTGAACTGAAAGCATTATGGGTTTGTCAATATGATTTTTCTGCTTCATATTTCTTTCAGTCTATTCAGATCACTAGCAGATAAAAGTAAAGCATAACTGTGTCCGAGTTTTAAATAAAGACTGAAACTCTGAATCCAACCTTACTACAACAGATTTACCAAAACAAGCCATTAAAAAATCCAGAAACAACAATAAAGTGCAGATGCAAAGTAACATATATATATATATATATATATACATATATATACACACATATATATATATATATATATATATATATATATATATATATATATATATATATATATATATATATATATACACAATATATGCATAAAGTAGAATACATCTACATATTGCTGCTCAGTTAAAATGGAATCTGGTAATTTTGAAACATTTATTTTCTTTGTAAACTAAATAAACTCATTAGATTGAAAAATGATTAATGATGAAGCTGAATTTTTTTTTTAATTATCATTATTTCATTGAGATCATGAAAAGTTTACATAAGATGATTTTTGACAAACAGCAGCATACCATGAAATATTTTATATCAAACTAACCTTATCTCAATTCATCAACATGAGACATGAAAGTGTGTTTTTAATTCCATAAAACACTTAATTTATATCTTAAAACAGCTTAGATTTAATTCTGCACCTCTGCCTCGTTTAGCATGCAAGGATTTGTGAATATGCTAATCGGTCCCTGCCTCATGCAGTCTGCAACTCTTTCTATGCATCTCTCAGCATCTTCACAGTTACTTTTATTTTTATGGAGGAAGACACAACACACAACTCCAACCACACTTGTGTGTTTTGTCAAGCAGGAGAGGAAAAGCCAAAGCTTAATTTGTAAATCATGTGGCCCTGAAACACAGCGAGGGTGCTGTCTTGGTCAGGGCCAACAGAAAGCTACAGAATGCATTGGAAAAAAATCAGTATAGCCCAAATAAAACGAAACAAAACTGTCACTGCAAACCAGAAGAATTTACATCTGATGGGTGACTTTTATTGACGTACACTAACATTACCACAAAGCCAGGTCTTTTGGGATAGACCAGAGATGCCACAGTAACAGTATGGAATATGACTGTATAAAACATGGAGCTGTACCCGTATAGGTCACTTCCTGGGTCCTTGGGCTATGCTAATCTCCTGAGGACTTCTACACTTTAGACACAGTGAAACAGAAAGCAGAGGAGTACAGCAAAGAGCAGTACAGACTATCGTCATCATGGGGGGGTTTATTGTAATAAAAAAATAGTGTGACATAATGGTTGTAGCCGGATTTTTTTTTTCTAGTTGTAAATAAAACATGAAGGGAGAGGGTAGTGTGACAGATGCACCTGTTTGTTTTGTTTTTCAATTCAGTTTCATTTATATAACACAAAATCACAACAACCGTCACCTCAGGGTGTTTTGAGATGTTGGTGCTTCAATATGAGTTTCAGTGATTCTATTGCACTTTTAAATGTAGGATTATGATTTAAAAACTACTTTGAAACCTTCAAAAATTAAAACTATCAACATAAAAAATAACAGCTTATGTAAGAAAACAAACATACAAAAACATTTGGCCTTCTAACCAGCCAGCAGTGGCCTCCACCTTTGTGTAACACTCCATTGTGCCTCAAGACAGGATACTGAGTTTGCCCTCAGTTTAACATGAGAAGAAGGGAAAGCTGTAGTGCTGCCCAGAGATTGTACTGTATTTTTATACTATATAATAAAGTCTCTGATTTTTACCTTTTATCAGTCACAGTGAAGGACAGGTAGTCACTAAGAGCTGATCAGCTTGGTTTATTTTAGCATGGCAGGATGTCTCACAACCAGAAGTGAAAAACATTTGACTTTTATATTACTTATTTCAGCTATAAGTAATATAAAAGTCAAATGTTTTTCACTTCTGGTTCGAGTTTTGCCATAAACTAAATCCAAGTTGTGTATTTTATTCTTCAACTAGGTTTATTTATTTATCCCAAAACTATGTGACTGCATCAGTTACCTCCTCTGAAAGGCCCTGTATCTGGGAGCAAAGGACACCTCTGCGTGCAGATCGCTCATCAGGAGAGCTATAGAAATGTACTCCTTGTTAATTATTCAAAAGGCTGCGCAGCCTCAGAAGCTTTACCGATAAAGCCGATCAGAGATGAGGGCCTGTTTGCTCACTGTCAAGGAAGAGACACGATAAAGAAGACCCTATCCTTGTGTGTGCCAAAGAATAGACCTTCCTAGCCAAACCTTTCCATGTGCAGGGTGTGGCTGATGGATGGGCCTGCATTTCCAGCTCCCCCCCCCCACGAAACAGAAACCCATCCCCCTATCCCTACTGCACTTCCTCAACCTCCCCCCTCTGCACAGCTTGGACAGGTGATACAAGTGTATATTTATTTATTTCCTTTAATACTCTTCTTTATCTCCTTCATTGTTAGTAGGCCTGCGAGATTGATCAATATTTAATTTTCTGGGAGAAGGAGCGGGGAGGAATCGGGGCTGCAGTGACACTCAGGAAATCTTCCTCCACATATAGGCTTCATTCTTTCATCCTCTCCCTTTTCCTCATCCTTCCCTCATTTCTTGTCTCATCCCATTCCTCTCTCTGTCTAAGACATCTTCTCTTTCACACCTTCTCCCTGTTACTTTGTTAACGACTGTTTCTTCATGCTGAACAAAGGTGCCTGTTAGGTCTCTTCACCCCAGCGATGGAGGAAAAAGGGCCGAGGTTAACCTTTAATGTAATGAAGGATCATAAAGGGAGTTTCTGTGCCCTGTTGGAGGAAGCCCTTGCTATGAGCAGGGCCCTTTGGTGACCTTTGACCACATATGGTCATTGCCCAGTGCTTGGATTTGCCCTTTAATGACTGAGCAGTCTAATCAATGGATCATTTTTCACATTGGAGACTGGGAGGGCTTGCTTTATGCAATAAGTAGGCATGAAGAGCAGAATGGAAAAGAGACGGGAGTAAAGGCGAGATTACCTGAAAAGCCCTGAAATTGAAATTGCATCTGTCAAAAAAAAAAGGAAAAAAAGAAAGGAAGAAAGAAAAGAAAAGAAAAAAGATAAGCAGTGACAGGGCAAAAGCCCATCATTTGCTGTGGTTCCAGAATGAAAAATCCCAAGCCTAGCCCTGCCAATAAAGCCTTGAGACAACTGCTTAGTCAGGTTCAACCAATCATGTCTTTTTGTCAATGTATTTGAAACAAGCGAATTGTCGTCAGTGGCATAAGTCATTATTGTCTTGACCCTAAAGCCCTCTTTAATTAACCCATACATTTGATTTAATACTGACTAAACTGAGTCCTTTCTTGTTTTTGACATACAAGTTACACAGTGGAAAGATTAGAAACCAGATTCTATGTTTTATGTTTAATGGCTTTAGATGTTTTGATACAAATCAGAGTCTAAGCTCACTTTAGGCATCAAAGCTGTGTGCTGCGCAAAAGAGAGCTGTTTTTTTTTTTTTTTCTTCTCAGATGCCTTTTTACAGAGGAATGCAGAATGGCTCTCTTTGGATAAAGCGCACTCGCAGCTACTTAAAAAAAAAAGTTGAAGCATCCTTGTGTTGCTCCTTGCAATATCAGTGCTGCAAAACAGTAGATGATCATGAAAGGATGCTGATAGTTTTGACCGCAGGCCATTGAGGCTCTCTCTAGATAGAGGGCAGTGCCACTATGGCACTCATTATACTCCCCCACCCCACTTCCAGTTACCCCCGCTTGGTAATCACCACCAGAAGGGAATTTCTCTGCACATGCTGGTGGTTTCTGGCTCGTTTCAACCTCTGCTTCCCATTGAGCAGGGAGGAATTTAAATTTTCATACACAAAGAGGAGAAATTACTCTTGCAAAGTTGTTCCTGTCTCCGAATGTCTGGATCGCTTTGAAAATATCCCCTAAAGCCTTTGAAAGCGAGTGATAAAATGTTATCAGGAGAACGAAAAGGGAAAAAAGTGAGAGCGCTATTCTTTTATAGGTCTCTCGCTCTCTGTGAAGTGGCAGCAGCCAGTTTTAGCTCTGTCTATCTGTGATCCACATAGCTGACTAATCGTGGTGTGCAGCATGTGGTCTCTGGGGCTCCAGGCCAGGTGTTGGTGTTAATGCCGGAGCCCTCGCAACACCTGTTAGGGCCAGCTTCAGCATCAACACAGACATTTTCTCTGGTTACTCTGCTTAACCAAACTGACTTACTCTCACTGAGAACTTTAGTCATTTAGAAACCACTCCGAGTGAAGCCATAGCTCTACCTGCCATTTATATTCAATCTATTAGAAAGACATTGAAATTAAGTCATTTTTTCTTCTGCAACATGACATGATGTGACAATAAATTTCTGTCAGCGTTTGTTAGTTACATATAGAGGTACACTATATTGCCAAAGGTATTCACTCAGCCATCCAAATTATTGAATTCAGGTGTTCCAGTCGCTTCCATGACCACAGGTGTATAAACCAAGCACCTAGGCATGCAGACTGCTTCTACAAACATTTGTGAAAGAATGGGTCGCTCTCAGGAGCTCAGTGAAATCTAGTGTGGTACTGTAATAGGATGCCACCTGTGTAACAACAAGTCCAGCTGTGAAATTTCCTCACTACTAAATATTCCACAGTCAGCTGTTAGTGGGATTATAACAAAGTGGAAGGACAGCACGACAGCAACTCAGTCACGAAGTGGTAGGTCATTCAAGGAAATGCAGTTTCTGTAAACAATAAAAATAAAATTAATAAAAATAATCATTCAGACTCCAGTGGATCACTTTTTACTGTGTGGCAACACAGGAACATTGAGAAACAAGGTTAAAAGATCAGAAACTGGTCATCCTTTAACAAAAATACTTTATTAAGGTCAGGGAAAACTTATGGTGATGGTACAGTAAACTCGCGTTCAATGATAGCAGATAATGTGAGGTGAACAGTGTCAAATTTAAACAACACAGACAGGCAACACCTACTGTAGCTTATCCCTCACAGCCTCCTCTCCAAAAGTGTGCGCAGATGGACAAAGCTGGTTAAGATTCGGACAGACTGGAAGAATTGCCTATCTCAGCACCACACTGCTTCTCTTTGCTTCCAAAGAAAACACAGTCATTATTTGTCTGACTACCAGAGGTCATTCATCAGGAAAACACGCAGGTTAATTTGAAGGTTTTGAATCAATGACAGTGAGAATGACACACAACTATTCTCACTAGATAGCCGGAATGGTTAATAATTAATAGTTTCATTATTTTCACTACACAAGGGGGTAGTTGTCTGTAAAATGGCTTTCTGTCATCTTTAACAATTGAACAACCAACCAGAGTTGCAGTCTTGCTTGAATCCCGCTACATGCGCTGATGCCGACTTTAGCAGGCTGTCTTTTGTTCTTGTTTCTATAATAGTTGACAAGTTTTCTCTAATATGAATCCATCAGAGGTCAAACAATTAAGTGGAGAAAACTGGCATAAGTGTCTCTGCTCTGTTTCTATCTGTGTTCTGTCACCGTTGGGCCACGTCCTTCTCCAAACACGCAGACCGAGCTCGAGCTGAAGCCGAGTGATTCTTCCTCTGATGTTGGAAACCAAAAGTACCAGGACTACCTATACCGTGAGCAATATTAATAATACATATTAATGTGATTGCAATTAATCTAACAGATTGCTTTTGTAACTACCCCATAGTGTGCTAATTCAGGTAGTCCTTTGGCAGTTTAACATCTAACAGCTTCTTTGCTGTCTTTTTGTTTGATTGTAGGATTTGGAGTAATTCAAGTCAGAGTTGGGGTGAGTTCCAAAAATAAAGTAATGAGTAATTTTACAGGTTACGTTTGTTGCTGACGAACTACTTTTACATTACTGTGCAGTGAGTAAAATAAACATAAACCCTTACAGTGTTCTCATGCTTCAGCACATCCCTCAAAAAGAGAGTTTTTTTGGGGGGGAAGCAAGACCACTGTACACATCATCAAACAATAACAGTAAAATGTCAAACTGGGACAGCACTGCGCTTTAACTAGCAGAACGTGAGAAAGAGCAGCATGAAAGAAAAGTGACAAGTCGAAAACACATCTGCCTCACTCGCACAAGGTAGACGACTTTCCCAGCTGAAAAGATTATATTAAATCATACTTGGTACTTGACAACTTGCCCTTTGTCTGTTCTCTCAGAGACCCTCAGCCACTGCACACAGCTTTACAAGATGTTATGACCTCTTAAACAGTGGCGCTTTAAAGTATTCCTGTCCTGTTCAGTGGTCCACAGAGGCCAAGTTGTTGCCAGGGATTATCAAAGTTAACAGGATTTTAATGGGTCCAGGGAGACCGGTAAAGACCCTACCAGGGCCAGGTAGTGCTGCTCTCCTGCTACCCCTCTCTCTCCCTGCCTAATGCAGTCAGGCTGCACATCTAAGAACCAGCTAAATAATAAACAGATGGCCAATACCAAATATAGCCAGTTCCAGTTCAAACTACAAAGGGACCCCAAAATGAAATGATAGGGTATTAAAGGGCAGATACAATTTGCAGGTCAGAATGTAATGGCAACCCTTCACTGTGCAAATTGAAAATTAACCTTTGGTGTTACTGAATGATTAGCAGCCGATGTTGCGTGCGCACTGCAATGCTTTCGGGGCTGTAGCAGAGAAAGCTGTCAGAAACAGGTAGTGATGAAGTCTGATCATATTTTATGACTCCGTGCTGTTTCTCTCATTTTGTCTCCTCAAGACCTGCGGCAAGAAAATCAGGACTAAGATGGAGCCATAAGCGAGTGGAGCGTGTCCTGACTTTGAGTTCTGTGGCTGTCCTGGTCTCACATTTTATCTCCATCATGTTTTGAAAGTTTTGCCACATGGCCTGCTGACCATAAACCAAAGTTTCCCTGTCTAACTTTAAAATGCAAGGTCACTTCCTGATGATTCTGCTTGCAAAACAAAATGCCACTCATTTTTCATAGAATTATGAAATCCAAAAACAAATGACTGTTTTTTTCCTGGATTAATGCATTTATACAAATAGACTGGCCTCGTTTCACTGTTCCTGGGGCAGTAATCCATGCCTTAAACCCCCTCCGCAAGAACAGGCTTATGATGCTAACCTTGTCATATTCAGCAGCTGTCAGCGAAATGGCCACTGTACCGGGCCAAGCTGGTAAAGTGGCCTATTCATTATCCTAATCTCATTAGTTAAGATCTGTTAAGTAGAGACTGGTTTTAATGCACGCTTTTCCCTTTTAATTATTGACCATAAATACATTGGAGTGCATTAGGGTCCCAGGGTGAAGAGCAGAGCGGCTCCTAATAGATTAGGAGACAAGCACATTATCTAAATGTACATATCTAACTAATCATGCGTCAGCCATAGCCATGTGAGCATTGTGACATCAATTGCAGTTTGACATCTGACCCCAGCTGTGACCTCTCTAAGGTCTGGTCCCATACAGATTTAGTGCTGTTCAAAAACCAGAAAGAGAAGGAAAAGTGACGTCAGGGCTGCAGCAAGGCCCAAGAACACAGCCGATTAAGGCTGCAGTGTTAGTTCTGAATGCTAACAGATTATTTCTAAATTGTTCCACGGTTAATCATGTTACAGATTAAATCACTTGGTGATTAGGATTGAATACATGAATAAGCGCTCCACTGTGCTGCATGTCAGAGCGCATGCGGCTGATCTCATGTTGAGGAGACGCAGGAGAGAGGAGGGGAGAAGTTGGAGGTCTACCTCTTGCCACTTTTACTTTCTGCCCGTCTTAGATTTTTCTCTCTCATTCTGCCAAGCACACACACACACACACACACACACACACTCATGCTCATTCTCTCAGTGACGAGGGAGAGTGCTGCGTTCACCACACAGAGGGGCTCTTGTACATTTGTGAGAGGCTATTGTGTAAAACAAGAGCAAGGGTACGCTGCTCAGAAGTATCATCCCAGCTGAGGACCATCATTCCGTTGTCTGTGTGTGCGTGTGTGCGTGTGTGTGTGTGTGTGTGTGTGTGTGTGTGTGTGTGTGTGTGTGTGTGTGTGTGTGTGTTTCTTAAACACACGGAGATGCATTCTGTGTCCTTTGGGCAAGTTATTACTTTCGTTTCAGATCAACTGTAGGTCAAGATAAACATGATACATCCTGATTATAATATATTATATCATAGTTTTAATTTACTGTATAAGAAACTGATTTGATTAAGTGATACAGAGGAGAAGACTGCCTGGTTTGGGGGGGGAAAAAAGGGAGGAAAGAGGGATTTTACATAATAGCTTCAAATCTAGACATGCAAAATTAAACATAAACCACATCCTCATTCAATCAGCTTTTACTGTAATTGGTGTAAATATTACAGCTGTGCTAAATTCTAAACACATGCTTATGGTGAGAGAATATACAGAGGCAGCAATAAGAATATTCACAGCTTAAAAACACAATAACTTTACTTCAGTCTCAACTAAATATATGAATATAAAGCATTAAATAAAACCAAATTAAATCAAGCATAAAAACTGAATATATTTATAGCAAGTCAAATAAATGATAATATCTAAAATTTTACAATATAAATATGATCGCACAATATTCGAGCTGATGAAGGGAGTGGCTGCTTTTCTGACATGTAACCCAGTCTCTCCATCTCTGTATCTCTTATTGCAACAGGCGGCTACAGAGCAGCTGTTGAATTCCCCAGTACAATCATCCCCTCACGCCAAATCCAGGCAGAGACACACAGAAAAAGGACTATTGTTTTTCCTCAGTGAATATCTGTAACAGCATACAATGAGTTTGTGTGTAAAATAAGAGCTTCAGTGTTTCTTAGCCTTAATAACTGGCTATAGCAAAGTCAGTGGGGTTGAGTACATGTCCAATGTAACATTCACCTTCAGCTTTTTTTTTTTTTCATTTTTCTGTCTGTGTTCTGTGTGCATCGGTGTTTGCAACAACACTGCAGTTTTTATGCATTTAAGCAAGTTAAACACACTCGAAAACGTTGAAAAACATCACATAAGTCTGTGATACTTTCCCATGAGGCAAACAACACTGTCACACCCCTGCAGCCCCCCCCAAGCATTTCCCGTAAGCGTGCATTTAATAAGCCGCTAAAAGGATTATGTGTTTTTAGCATCACTGTACATTGAGATCTCAGGTTGAAATTACACACTGTGTGCAGAAGTGCAGTAATTATTGTTTTCTTTTCTGATGCTAAATACAGGTGATGCATCGGCAGTGGTTCCCTTTGATCCATTTAATTACTGTATGTATGACAACATGTCCATATGTGTGCATATGCCTCTCTTCATCATTATCAGGCTGCTCTGTACATTATGGTCTAATTCAACTGAGGCAATTATTGCTGGACTAACATGTATGGATGGCTGTCTGAGAGCAGCAGGTCATAACAGTCATATTGTATTGGCCATATTAGCGAATCAATACAAGCCCGGGGCAGGTTGATTTAATTACACTATTATACATTAGGTTGATTAGACTACTTTCCCTGGAGTAAGTACAGACTATGCGTCATAATTATGACAATGGCAGAAATGATGAACAGTTCATAGTAATATCCCTTTGTGGTTTGTCATTGTTAATCATTGTGGTAAATTATTGTGTGTTGATGCATGCTGCGCCCGCGGTGTTGATTTTATTGGTTTTTGACAAACTGTAAAGAGAGAGTGAAAAATGGCATTGGATTGGTATCCGAGTGCCCTCACAGAAAAACACATTTAACTACCTTTAATTTCATATTTGTGCTTTTCTTATTATTGAAAAAAAAAATGAATAGACAGTCTATTACATGTGACTGTATTTAAAGGCCAGCATTAATGACACCCTGTGGGCTCGCATATTCATATCTCCTCAAAGCATGCTGGGAATAAAAAAATATATTTGCGCTATGTTGTGTTCAAAGCCATAATGAACCACCCAAATCAAAGCAAACCTGACATTTAGTCATTTCCTTAAGATAAGTAAATAAATAAATGAATAAGGTTGATGTTTGTGTTTTACTTGATTTAAATTAAGGATTACACCCCAAACCTGGCACCTATCACCATGCAAAATAATTAATTTGGAAATGTTATTTAGACATAATTTACATATAAATGTGTTTTCTATTAAAATAAAGAAATAATACAAATACACCACAGTGATAAATGATACCCTCAAGACTACAATTTACAATTAAAATGTTAAACGTGCTGATTGTATTCAAGAATAATTTCTTCTTGACCGTCCTTCATTCACTGTTCGGGTTCTGGCTCAAATTTCACAGTTTCGCTCATAATGCGATTGTTTACTTTTCATTATATGCGACTGCATTTCAAGAAATGTGGCTGCTTGGTAGCTGATATTATAATGCTATATTATTAGTATTTCTACCACAATTGATTGTAATTGGGTCATGAATGGCAATGTGGAAAACTGTAGATATAACTGAAATCTGCACAATTTCTTAAAAAAATAAAACATCTAAAAAAAAAAACAGTGCAGGTTTCTGTTTTTTGTCTTCTAATATAGTAAGGTTTATAATTCACAATGTGTGACCAAATTCTCACTTTCATTCTGCAAACCTAAATGTTTTGTGCACCATTTAAAAAGCATAAAAGCTTAATTATAGATTTTTTTAAGCCAAGACTCTTATAACATATGCCATAACATGCGTAAATCTGTATGTTTTATATGGATCCCTGCCATTAACCTCTCACTGGTACCTGCGAGGCAGATGTGTCATGCCATTTCCACATGATGGCAGCAAAGCAGCAGTCATGTGTGAATTTGCATGTATTCGCATACATTCTGTGTGTGTCCCCGTGTGTGCGCTCCGATGTGCTCGCACATGTGTATGCCATCACATGTTTGACAGGGCTGATCTGACCCATGCTAATGAATGCTGCCGACGTGGCTGACACAGTCTGACACCAGGACAAGAAAAAGACCCTCTTCTCTACAACGCCTCCGTTTCTGGGCCTTTAAATAGCCCCGCACAGCCTGCTGCATGTTTATTAGTCATGTATCAGACCAGTGGCTGATGGACACGGATGCTCATTATCAGTTAGTGTTGCTTCACAAGAGACCAATCTGGTGCCCTGTGAGGGTCGTCATTCAGAAGCAAACAGACCTGACAGCGGTAGAAGTTGAACTTGAATAGAAACACAAAATTTAACTGATGGAAAGGCAGCTTTCACTGACAGGAAATGCTAATGGTTAGATTAGTTCAGCATGTACATTCAGCATGATAGGTATTAGTGTGCTAACAATAACAATGCAATACAATCCTATGAGTTTTAATAGTTATAAAGCCCCTGTCCTTTCTGTTACCTTTCTAGGTATTTTCTCAGTTGGTTAGGTCACCTTACATCTGCATAAGTACCACACATCCTTTTTTTCTGTAGTGAGTTATGTGATATTTTGGCAGTTGTGCAATGTGACATACACAAGCCTAAAAGGCAAACCTGCTCCTCCTCTACCTTTCCATGCATGACATCACCATGTCTGCTTTTAATTAAAACATGTAAATGGCAGTGCAGGAAATATGAGCAAAATATTTGAATTTCAATCACTCTCAGATTTCCCTTACTTCACACACGCTGCGTCTGTGGAATGTGCCATACTGCTGCATGTGCAATGGGATCGGTCCCTGAAAGCAACACCTGGGAGCAGAGCAGGAATAAGAGGACTGGAGAGTTTTTGCAGCCAAGAACTGCATTTCACTGTGTCGGGGGAGGCAGGTGCTTTTTATCTAAGAGAATTCGGTAATCTTGACATTTTAACCTGATTCACCCTGAGAGCTTCTGCAGCCATAATAAACAGATTTGAAATGAGAAGTGATTAACCCAGGAGGACTGTTTTCCTTGGTCGAGAAATGCTTGGTAAATGCTAATTCAGACTAAATTCACTTGTTAATATTAAAGTGACAGATAATAAGGAACGCTTTCTCCACCAGATGGCGCAAGACACTGTGCTCTTTTTGTTCAGTTCTCCTTTTTATGCAACATGAATTCCCATGACTAACAAAGTCATTTGGTTATGGTTTATGGTAAACCTTTAAAAAGAGCACATACACACACATCGCAATGCTCAAATATGCTTTTGGGGAAATTCACAAGTTTGCAAATCCTCTTTTGATATATATATATATATATATATATATATATATATATATATATATATATATATATATATATATATATATATATATATATATATATTTAATTCTTGCAGGCACTTAAAGGAATAAGGAATGGGAATATGTTCTGTGATGTTTTAAATGTTTTTTCTGTAGTTTTTGTCTTTTTATTTTAAACCAAGTACGTGGCAGCGTGTAGTAAAATAATGTTGCAATATATCAATAGCTCAGCAGATGGCAGCAACAACACACAAACCAGTGTCATCATATCGTATATTAAATTTAAAAAAGGGCTCTGCAAATACCTGCCTGGCTGCATTATCTAAACCTTGAAGAACTGAAATGTATTCTTACCCAAATACTCAGTGTTTTGCAAATCTGTTAAGATGGCACTGTGTCTTATTATTAATATGCTATAAACTTGATTGGAACATAAATTGGAACTTAAGATTCCAATTGAAGAAAAAATTGATGTGCATGAAAAGAACATTCAGCATTTAAACTGCACAGTTCTACCTGAACTATGAATTGTAAAACATCCTGAAACAGGCTGATTATAGTGGTGGCATGTATCACCCTGCAGGTGATGTACTGTAGAATACACTCCTCTCACATGTTGCCAGATTCATACCAGGTCGAGTTCCATCAGTGGAACAATTCACCACCACCTGTGCAGCACATATTCTCACTCAAACTGCCAACGAATACTTCCTGTGTACTGTATTAATGTCTTTGTTTATATAATTGTCTTTTACAGCAAATCAAGAGATTATCAGAAGAGCTGGAAGACATGTTGGTTAGAGTCATGTATAGTGAGATTTTGGCTACTAATGCCACAATGTGGGTGTTGTATCGATTGAGTCTGTTAACATTGTGCGGTCTGTACTTTGCATCTTTATGTTGTTATTTATTGAGGTTTAAAACTTCCAGGTATCAATTAAAATATTAAGATAAAGTACTTCAGTGGTCAAAATATTTTTACCTATTCTTTGTTCGTAACAGCTACTTTGTTCAGTAAATTATTTCTCACATACCCCACTCTGTTCAGTCAGCTGAACTGTGAAATATGATTGTGGTGATTCTTTGGGAAGAAATCATAAGTCAGTTGCGACCATTGTCACAGTAAAATCAACCAGTCTACAGCTGGTTTAACTTTCTGGTTTAACTGTGATTTGTGAACAGAAAATTTGAAACATTCACGCAAATAAAACTAATGTGGTTTGGTTTGACAAGATTTTCCCTGCTGATTGGAAATGTGGGAGACTTTGAAAGTTCAGCAGACATCAACATCCACAACAGTTTGATTTAATCGGTTACTTTTTCCGTAATTGTGCATGTGCTTTCTAAGTTTAGGTTCAAATCAGAATTTGTGCCATCGGAAAGAAGAAAATGAATATCTATAGGCTTCATTTCGAAAATGCTGAGCCCTCAGGTTTTCTTTCGTCAAAGTGATGAAGAGCTTCCCCCGAACTCGTACAATACCTGACTCTCATCAGTGATTTCACTCAAATCTGTTCAAATTAAAGCAAACGCTACAAATGAAAGAAATATAGACCTCATATTCACATAAGAAGGTATTCAAATGTAATATTATGAGTAAGTGTTTATAGTGAAGAATCTTTGCTGCATGGCCCATGTCTGTAAACTTAAATAGTAGACACTGAAGGTCAGATTCTATAGCTAGAATTGTAGTAGCTGCATCATTTATAAAAAGCTTTTCAAGTCTTACTGACCAAACCGATTTATGTAACCATATTGTAGGTACAACAGCCTCTTTCCTCCACGAGTTTCCTAACTGTCTGCCGCTGTGGCAGCCAGTCTGCACGCTGTACCTAATGTGAAGTTAGGACACAGATCTGGTTCATGGGATGATATGTAAATACTTTCAGGGCTCATTTTCCACCTTAAGGATCTCAGGGTTCCGTAAAGCCCACAAATGAACACGCACAGACATAGTACTAATGTGTTCCGATGGAAGACCGATCTAGAGCCCGACTGATTGAAAAAGTGGGAAACCTCATTTGTCTGGTGGTCTCCTCACTCGTGGCCTGGCATGGGTTTCTGGGAAGTGCGGAATCCGAGGCACTGAGTCACTCTAGATGGTGGGTCAAGGCGGTTTCAGACTATTGGAAGAGAATTATGTCAGAGGGGCCAAAAAGGAATGTGTTCTCTCAGACGGGCTACCAGGGATTCCCTCTGACAAGACCTGAGCTTTATTTTCTTATGGAGCAGAAGGAGAGGGAGGGGGTGGTGGTGATGATGTGTGAAATTATATTGTCCAGATGTATTTACACTTGCAGCCACAATTGCAAAAGAAGAGAGAGCCATTATATTTGGCAACAAACTTTCCTTGACGTGTGTGCACAGGTGTGAGTGTGTGTATGTCTGTTAGTGTAGCTTACACCAGTTCATATGATTGCACATTTGCTTGTGCGCGGATATGCATTTCCCAGCATGATTGTGTATTTTTCCTTTGCAGCTTGGCGGCTCCTGATCTCCTTTTACTGGAGGATGATTATGGATCCAGACGGTTTCCCAGAAGCCATACCAGTAGATAGTGGTGACACATGGGAGCTGCTGAGTAACACTGCCTCCTGTTGCCAGTACTGACAAACTAACAAACCATGAAGGCACATGGGATTTCACAATCTCATATATTTTACTGATGGGAATGTGTCATAATCCCAAAGGCCCACCATGCATCTATAACATAAGGCATTTGACCATATGCTCTGGTAACATTTATACCATATGTAAGGCTGGTTTATTTACATGTGCAGAAGAAAACATGCTTTCTCTAACTGGCTATCCTTACTAATGCCTTGGATAATTTAATCATCCTCAAGCTTTATAATTGGTGATCTCTAAGTAAACACCATTGACAGCTGTAGCCTTGCCCTCTTAGAAAACACCCTAGTATGCATTGAGTTACCTGTATAAGATTTTCTGGATGTCAGTGTTAACAAAAAAACGCCCAACACAAGGCAAGTGGCCACGCAATCCTGCTCTGCCTATTGGCAGTCAGTCCAGTCAAGGCTAGTCCTGGCTAACTGCTTGCTTGCAAAGCACAGGAGTAGCCTCTTGTAAGTGGATGGAAATGTGCAGCCATCATTCATTGCAGTTCATTAGTGCAGACTTTCAGCTACAGTTCAAGGGGTTTCTCAAAGGTATCTCATTAACTGTTGAGGAATTACAGACATTTTTATACATACACTATACTGCCAAAGGTATTCACTCCAAATCACTGAATTCAGGTGTCCACAGGTGTTTAAACCAAGCACCTAGGCACGCAGACTGCTTCTACAAACATTTGTGAAAGAATGGGTCGCTCTCAGGAGCTCAGAGAATTCCAGAGTGGTACCGTGATAGGATGCCACCTGTGTAACAAGTCCAGTCGTGAAATTTCCTCACTACTAAATATTCCACAGTCACCTGTTAGTGGTATTATAACAAAGTGAAAGCAACTGGGAACAACAGCAACTTAGCCACAAAGTGGTAGGCTCTGTAAAATCAGTGGAGGCCAAGGCGCACAGTGCACAGAGGTCACCAACTTAGTCAGAGTCCTGTGGCCTTCAGATTAGCTCAAGAACAGTGTGTAGAGAGCTTCATGGAATGGGTTTCCATGGCCGAGCAGCTGCATCCAAGCCTTACATCATCAAGCACAATGCAAAGCATTGGATGCAGTGGTGTAAAGCACGCCACCACTGGACTCTGCTGCAGTTCCCATTGCCAGGTCACAAGTTGGTGGTGTGGATATAGGAGCTGCAAACATAGTGCGCATGTGCTAGTGCCCCATTTTCAAAAAGTAGCAAGTAGTGTAAATGGGGCCTTAGTTCCAGTGAAAGGAACTCTTGATGCCTCAGTATACTAAGACATTTTGGACAATGCTCCCAACTTTGTGAGAACAGTTTCTTCCTGTTCCAACATGACTGCACAGTAGTGCACAAGGCAGGTCCATAAAGACATGGATGAGCAAGTTTGGTGTGAAAGAACGTGATTGGCCTGCACAGAGTCCTGACCTTAACCCCACAGAACACCTTTGTAATGAATTAGAGTGGAGACTGTGAGCCAGGCCTTCTCATCCAACATCAGTGTCTGACCTGTGCTTCAGGAGGAAAAATTCCCATAAACACTCCTAACCATTGTGGGAAACCTTGTCAGAAGAGTTGAAGCTGTTATAGCTGCAAAGGGTGGGCCGACATCATATTAAACCCTCTGGATTAAGAATGGGATGTTACTCAAGTTCATAAGCGTGTGAAGGCAGATGAGTGAATACATTTTGCAATACAGTGTAGTTCCCCATTTTCAGAGGCTCAAAAGTAAATGGACAATTAACTGACAAGGCGTTTCATGGCCAAATCAGTATTTTCCTTTGTTACATATGGTGCTGAAATGACATTTGGTAGCTGTTCATCAGAACCCATTAGACTTTGCTAGAAAACATCTAAAAGAGCCGGCACAGTTCAGGAAAAAAAAAATCTTTGGACAAATGAAACCAAGAATAACTTGTACCAGAATGATGAGAGGAGAAAAATATGGAGAAGGAAAGGAACAGATCATGATCTGAAGCATACCACATTATCTGTCAAACATGGTGGAGGCAGTGTTATGGTATGGGCATGTATGACTGCCAGTGGAACTGGGTCACTAGTGTTTATTGACGATGTGACTGCTGATAGAAGCAGTAGGATGAATTGTGAAGTGTACAGGGCTACACTCTCTGCTCAGATTCTGCAAAACTGAACAGGCAACACTTCACAGGGCAATGGGATAATGAGCCAAAGCAAACTGCGAAAGCAGCCTAAGAGTTTCTCAAGGCAAAGACATGGGATATTCTTCAAGTCAATTCAGACCCACAAACAAGCAGCAACTGAGGGTGGCTGTAGTAAAGGTCTAGGAGAGCATCTCAAGGAAGGAAACAGCATTTGATGTCCATAGGTTCTAGACTTCATAGAGTCATTGACTGCAAAGTATTTTCATCCAAGTATTAAAAACAATCTTTATATTTAAATTATTTTAGTCCATCCAATTAATTTTGCGTCTTTGAAATTGGCAGAGTATGTTATAAAAAAAAGTATATTATAGAATCACCACACAGCCACATCCACATTGGACTTTAGATTTTTCAGACACTGGTCAGATTTTACTTGTTGGAAAAGGACTGGAATTCATGAATCATCCCACTTCAAGTAACTCAGGAACATGAAAGAAAGAGAAAAAGACCACGACAATGTTTTAACTGAAAATGCGGATTTGTACTGTGGGTAAAGCAAATATGACTGTAACCTTGGCACCAACAACTAAACCCAAAAAATTCATCCCAGATCCTCTGGTAATTTGTAAAGTGAAACTATTACTTACTGAAATTGTGCTTTTATAGTAAACCATGCAAGTTATCAGCAGGAACAGCAGCCAGTTTTCCTACTTGAGCATGTTTCCTGGAGAGGGATCCCTCATTACACGATTATACTATTTAGTTTCAGCAAAGAAGGCCCAAACTGCAGCATCAGGGTATTCCTTCTGATTGGGATCACTGTCTGAGGTCAGGAATCCCACTGCAGGATTCAAGCAAAAAACATACTAGCAGATCAGGTTTCGTGAAACCTGGGAGACGTTTGAGGCTGCAGGTTGGAAGGGAATGACTTCAGATGGACTCAGCATGTTTTCTCCCTGAGGCTAGGCACTTTTTTTAGGTCTGGTTTAATCGCAATAGTATTTTAATGATGCAAAAATCAACTGACAGGGAAGAAAAAGGGCTTTTTTTCCCCCTTTGAGTTGATGTGTCTATGAATATGTTTGTGGTATTCAGCCACCTATGAGTCACTCTGACCTGATGAGTTTTTCATCCAGATTCTACTCCGGCCCGTGTCATGCACATACTTTTAAATGAGTGTGTGGTTGCTGTTAAACCTTGTAAGAAGTGTAAAAATCAGAACAAAGATTCGACGTCTAAACCCGACAGCTACCAGAGTTATCAGGTGAGGCTTGTAAAGGTCAAACTGCACTGGACTCCGCAGTGGACTTGAACATCACACTATGTGGCCTAGTCCTCATGTGACACATTCTCGCCCCAGTCATATCAGAGCCAGATGGGGGTGAATCAAAGGAAATGGCTGACTAATAGCGAAGTGTGAATCATAGCATGGTTAACAGCTCTTAACTAGGACTGCGCATCCAATTATTATTGGTCTAAAGCAGTTTCTGCAAAATTTCTAAATTTTCTATTATGAATTTCATTTATCAACAAGTTACAAGGCAATACAAATATAGTCAAACAAAAAAATCTATAAGCAGCGGTGCATCCAGTATACAAGAGTGTTTTAGTTATGTAAACTTCTTCTTTTAGACTTCATGGTACTGCACATTATAATTTGTCACATGGCCCCCCAGTATATCAATTTTAAGTCTATATGTGCTGGGCACCTGGGAGATACCAGACAATGAAATGAACAATCAGTGTAACGAGGGCCTTTGTGTTATGCTGCTTACAGCCACAGCAGGCATGTGCTGAACAAAGATTACTGAAAGCACAAAGGATTAGATAGGCGGTTATAATGCTTATGCTAATTATTGCTACAGAATCATAAAGAAGCTAAATAGGGAGAAAAAAGCTATGTGAACTGGGATTTGGGGTTAAAGCTAGTGGACCCTTGTGGATAGTTGGAGGCAACGTCAATTACTAGAGAAATGTTTACGTATTACCAACAGAGACAAACCAAGTTACATTAACACACTCTAAATGACAGTATATTAAATCACTGTGAGATTTCATTTTTCAAAATTTTCAGCAAGGCTGATGTCTGGGTTTTGTGTGCTTTGTGCAGGACAGGCTGCATATGGCAGGCTTATCAGTTTTGCTGACAACAGGTGTTTGCAATGGCTGTAAATAAAGCTGATGAGAATAGTAAGAGGGAGCCAAAACAGCAGAGTAGCAGGTCCCAAAACAAGGAGCTGAAATAAATTGTGCCACAGAACTGAGGGGAACTACAGAGTCCGGTTAGAATTATCCATAGGTGTCTTTAGAAGAGTGACGTCTTTTCCATTCCATAATCTCCCCTATTTTTAATGTAGATCCACTTTCTCGTGCAGTTTCAAAGCATGGCAGTGAGAGGTATACATAAAAGCAGGGTATGTAGGAATAGATAAGCAACCATGAATATCAGCATACATCTTTAACTATTTATTAATCATGAAAAACATGTAATTCTAATTATATAATTATAAAATCATAATAATATCATTACACATTATTTTGGGGTTAAAGATGTAGATAAACCATTGTAGTGGGATGAGTTTTACTTTTCCCATCAAAATTGCCAAGGTAAAAAAATTGTAAAGCATCCAGCCCAAATTCTGACCTTGTAACCTTCTGACCCCCAAAGTCACACCATTAAAAAAAAAAAAAAAATCCTTCCAAACTGGACAGCTGCTGCAGTCGCTAAGCAACTAACACAAACAGCAGGAAACAGAAGAGGGGATCCCATCAAAAAGGAAGGGCATCGACCAGAGACAGGAAAAGAAGACAAGGTCGGTATTTCAGTTCACCCCCCTCAACGTAAACGCAAAGCAGGAGTTATTTTTCTTGACTCTTCAGTTAGAATGACAGTCGGCCGATCTTGGAACAGGGTTGTGACTTGCTGCAGCATTGTAAGCCAGGATCTAGCTATTTTTAATCATTTTATGACATGTCAATACCAACGCCAAGGACAGGTCACAGAATCACATAAACAGCAGTGGAGGTGATCTGTGTCACGTCTGTGCATGAAAGCCTCTTTCAATCATACCTCCGAATTACAAGTATATGAAAGACAAGAATATCTTTCTCCTGATCATTATCGGTGACACTGTTAGACTCGATGAATGATACGGTTCTCATTTTGAACTTGGAAAAAGTAACTAAAATCAAAAGGTTTTCACACAGCAAATACAGTGTGCTTTTCTTAACCTGGCTTCATATAGGGGCTGGTGATACCGAAGTCACAGAGTTTCTTAGGATTTCATTCCAATCAGGCTATTAACACCAGTGATTTTGTTGTAGATCCCAAAAGCCTGCTGCATGATAAGAAAAAATAAAATAAAATAAAGGCTGTGTAATGACTGACTGAGTCCATATGAGAATAGAGCTGATCATTGCCTGGAGAATTTACAGCAGGTGAGTGAACTTCAAGTGTTTTGCCTCCTGCATGTTCTACCATGCAGCACCCTCACACAAACCAAACAAAGTAGCCTGTATTCATTGGTGAGTCTAATACTGATTCTGTCCTGCAGTGCATCTGAGAAAATGCAACCTCACACAGCAGCCTGACCTTATTCTCCCAATACTGTCCGGGGTTCCTGGGTGAAAACAGCTTGAGAAATATAATAAATAAAAAGGAGTAAAGATATAGACCATTTCAACAGTTTAAAAGACACATGAATGCTGCCGACCCCTAAAGGAAAAGTTCAGCAACTTAGGATATGTGTCCATTCACTTATAGAGCAACCATTAGACTGACACCACAGAATGGTGAGTTTGGGCTAGCCTAGCATCGAGACTAGAAACAGAGGGAAGCCAGTCTATTGATATAAAAGTTTAAAAAAACAACAATTTGCATTTTTATAAATGTTCTTGTGTCACACTAATTCGTAGCTTGACAAAGTGAACTCCAGTCTTGTTATTTAAACAGAGGCACAGTTAGACAGGGCCAAACTAAATCTTACCCCCAATTCTGGCTCACCTGGCTTCATACACTTCACAATTAAATGGAAAGATGTGAGAGAAGTCTTCCAAAAACATGTATCTGGGTGAGTTGTACAGTCTGATCTAATTTCTGTCCAATCAGTGTTCCAGAATTGTCATCCCAAATTTTGTAGGAACAGTAACAAAGCATCTCTGGCAGTGGGAACAATGTCTGATCCTCACTTGCAAATGCAGCATCATCCAGTCTCAGGTTTAATGAATTATCCATCAAAGGCTGGCAATCAGCATATGAAACGGAAAAAAAAGGAATACAATGATTTTTGATCACTTGCCTGTTATTCAATACTGCCCACATTTGCAAAGTAGTAATTTCTCTTTGTTAATTCTAAACGTGTACGCAATTAGAATGATCAATGTGTCGGATAAAAATCATCTCCTGTCATCTTCTGGTTAAATAAAATAACAATGGAAACAGTGACTGCCTGTGACAAATCATCTCTCAGCATTTAGTCGACAGGATGATTCAAGGCGCACCGAGATTGAGCTCAGATTTGTGAGTGACCCTTTCGTATAACCAGAACCCTGGCTGTGCTGGACCGTATAAATGTGTTTTAATGTAGAGCGGCCAAGTTGGAGAGCCCTGCAGTAAAAATGGCCTTGGCATATATGCTTGGGTTTAAATCACGGTAATGGACCTAGATGTGACAGTCATAGGCTAGAAAAATGAAACCATCCGCCCTCATAATCCCATAACCATTACTGGGATTGCAACAAAACTGAACGGATACGCATTTTGGTCAAAGATAGAAAAAAAAAAAAAAGGCAGCACTTACATCATACTGTTTTGTTTGAAACTGACAATATGGCCCTCCTCAGATGTCTTGCCTGTGTAATTATCTGTATAGGAAAATTGTCTCATAGGTCACGCGTCTTTGACCTATAGAAACTGTTATTGGCCACAGGTTTTGAATTAGCCACACATGTGGGTATGATACAGTACCCATGGTCAAGCTCTTATCACAACTCTCACTGTCAGCAAAAGTAGTCGCAGAGAAAACAGCACTGACGGAGTGCAGTAATAGATCATTAGCTAGCAAAACACAGTTCAGATATTTCAGCCCCACAGAGCTGCATTTAATCTAAACAATAACAAAGTAGAAGAAGAACATCATCATAGTTTAAAGATTTTTTCCCCCCCTTGGAGTTTCTGTTTTCTTTTCTTAAAAGCAATATGGTCTCATAAATAGACTCACAAGACATGCAGCACTAAGTAGGTAGCAATAATTTTAAGTGGTGTATTAATCCCACTTATGATAGCACAGCAACGATGGTACCAGAGACATGTGGCTAGAAAGACAGTACTCCAGAATAGCAAGTAAACAACAGTGATAAAGTGCCGGCCTCACACTGTTTCTTCCTGATTTTCTACAAACACTCAAACTTAGTCAATGGCCTTGTGACGATGACAGCCTCGCTTCTTTGGTTTACAAGCCAGATATTTATGCTACTTCCTGTTCATAAGAGGAATCTCTGGGGAAAAAAAAGTAGCTAAACATACAGCAGTGTCCAGACATGCCTAAGATAGCTCCAAGCAGTTCTCCTTTATGAGTGCAGAAGTATGCATTTCCATGGGTGTATGTACTATCAAAGGAAAAGGAGAAGTAGGGAAGTGCGTACAATTTGTGTATGCGTGCTCATGCATGCTCAGCCATTCACAACTCGGCTTCATTAACCACAGACTTCTTCATTTAACAGCATCACCATTCATGTTAGACAAAGAAAAATCTAAAGAGATGACTGGTAACCACGTCTGTGACTGCGGTAACTGCCACTCACACTGCAGTTTATTACGGCTGAGTAATAAACTTGTATCAACACAGTGCACACAAATGAGCGTTTACAGCTATTAAAAGCAGCCTGATTCAAGTTATGGCTCATAGAAAAACGTAGAAAATACATAATAATAGTGTAGGGAACTCAAAATGCCAGTGTGCACATTTCTCCGGATATGTCAAACATGAATTATATGTTGTAAAAGGAGAGGATTAACTGTGCAGCTATGAGGGAAGTGCTTGGGTTTGCAGCCTTGAGTTTTATGTATTACAAAGATTCACTCAGAGTAAGCTGCACTTCTCTGGGTTTACACATCTTGTTAGTGTCTATGTCCATATTAAAATGTGCTTCAAGCTCCCTTTTTTCCCCAGTGGTAGCATCCCTGATGTCTAGACAAACAAATCTGACAAGACTAAGCCCAGCGCTCGGAAAGCCTTGGTTGAGATTATTTATACCTGTTAACTTTTGGTCTGTCTTTTATATGTAAATCTTTTATGGAGAGTTCTAAGAAAAAATGGATTCTCAACATGCCAAGATGTAGCCTGACTCCTGGGCCAAACCACTCGTAGTAAACATTATAGCAGCTGGCATTACGTAGAGCACTCATGCTTCAAAAGCCACTCATGTCATTTATTATATCATCAGCAGTGCTGGCAAATAGGCCCTGGCTCTTTATAGTTATGTGCCACACCGAAGCCTGTACAACAACAAGAAACCAGGAGAAAACAGGAGTCTACATGGAATACCCCTGATCTGGATACCACTGGTTTGTGGAATTATTTAAAAAGAAAAATGGGGGGGGGGGGAGCAAAACAAAATACAACAGCAACAGCTTCCGTTTGTAAATGCAAAAGCAGCATGTGTGTGTGTTTACAAGGACACCAGAAATTGTCATTTTCTATGAAATACACAAGTGAGGTGCAGGCCACTCATAAATCTGAGTGCAAGATGTGCCTTTTCTCTAATGCTCTCTGCAGACCTGTTGCGGCTGTTCGGTGCGTGCAGTGTCGCAGGGCCAGATGTATTAACGCTATAATATATAATCTGGCTTTTGCAAAGGAGGTGCAAAGTGAAGGTGACTTCTTCTAAGGTCTTCTAGACTGAGTCCCCTTTAGTGACACAGTAGCATTAAAAGACAAAGTTTAAACACTCTGCAAGCTTCTTTACCCATTCAGCCCAATGCCAAATATGGATTTGAACTTCAGTGGGAAAAAGCAGAAGTATAGAGGTTATTTTAGCAAGTGAACAGAGACTGAGTATAGATATTTATTATATAAAGATCTGACCTGTGGTGGGCATTTAAACCTGAGCATTGGTCACACTGCTGATAGAGACACAATCAAACTTATGATGATATTTATTTAAAAAGTGAAAGTTACCTAGGCACAGTTCTTATTGAATAAATACATACATGATGAAAATCATTAGAAATACCTTTTAAAAATGATTTATAGACTGCTTAATGACCTGAGGGCAATACTGTCTGTCAGTGTTGATGGTTTGACAGACTGCAGTTAATGACACTTCACTCAGTATCACAGAATCCATCAAGATAAGCCCCCTGACTGCCACTGAACTGTGCCCCACCACAGTCATTTTAAAGTTGTTCAACAACTTGTGCAGCCTCATGCCGCTGACAGTGCCAATCAGTTGTGCAGCTACTTTTTTCCTACCACTGGTGTGTATCATAATTCATCTCCTAAAATATGTGATTCTTCTTTTTCATCTTTGAGCTCACACATGCACATCAGCCAAGCCGCAGCTGACGCCAGAGAGCTACTGTAGGCAAAGAAAACACAGTGTACTGTTACTTTCTCCTCGTGCAGACTGCTTACGCCTGCCCCCACTCCCACCCCTCCGTCTGCCCCCAAAAGGCAGTCTGTTTCTGATTATGTGTGATCATCCTCAAGCTTACCAGCTAGATTTCAGATTCATAGAGTCTCTTTTAAAAAAAAAAAAAGGAACTAATTCAAAAGAAACTGGAGAGATTCTTGTAGAGCACATCCTCATGCCAAGACCAATGCCCTATCTGTTTCATAGAAATTGATCTGGATTCTCAATAAACTTAATGGGTTCTTCCTTTGCCATGTGCCACCTCTTCATCAGGTTTCATGAAATTCTGCTTGGTTGTTTTCACACAATCTTGCTGACAGACATGCAAACAAACAAACATGGAGTCAAACATATGCAAACAAACACCACAGAAAACACACCTTCCCTGGTCCCTCAGTCTCAGTACAGAAATCTTGGAAGAGAGCTCATCCAAAGGCATTTTTAATTGTGCTAATGGCACGCAATGAGATTGCTAGTCTGCTTGTGCTATTTGTTTTTACAATGTTCTTACTGTAATTTTAAAATTTAGGTCTCATATATATATATATATATATAATTCTTCTCAGTATAGCATCAATAAAACAAAAACATGTAGATTTTTTGTGCATTACTCCCACAATTTCATATACTGTCATCAAACCACACTTGTTATTGTCCTACTTAGATTTCATTTGTCACAGAAAGTAATCTGTAATATTTATTTATCATAAAAAAGTGTTTCCTCTTTGTTGCTAAAAAAAAAAACTTCTACTGATTATATCATTGTTTTTACTGTACTTTTACATAAATACCTGCAGGAGGCGGTGAGGATTTTTTAAGTAATGATAAAAATAACAAAATTTCACCATAAATTTTGAGGAATTTAGAAAAGCAAATTTTGAGAAATTACACCTTAAGCAAAACCTTTAGCAAAACTAGCAAAAGTCCAAGCTTCACAACAGTAGTCCAAAATCAGCAGATAATGTTTTACATAAAGTCTATACTTCCTCATCCTTATAGCATCCCTCACTCTCTCCTCCTTCTCTCTCTCTTTCTCCTAAAAGCCTCTGTAAGTATTTGAATTCTAAATGTCATCACAAATTTCAAACTTAGTTCATCAGTGTCAGCTTATAGTGTCCAATATAATATCAGCTGCTTACAAGCTAAACACTCAAAGCTTAGTGGCATTTTCAGACTCGTCCATGTATATTTAGATAAAGGCCATCACACAGTATGTGGAACAGAAATTTACATTAAATAAGATTTTTTCCATATTTCTGTCCAGACAGCAATGCCTCTGTATGTTTTATCTTTATGTAAGTCTTGACCCCATCATATAACAATAATGTTATATAATAGGCTCTATCGGGGTACATTAAGCAGTAATAAGAGGACAATTAAGGACACAAGTTGATAGAATTGAACCTCAGTATTTTTCAGACTGCTTCAGTGCACAGAGGTGGGAAGCAGCGATGGAGGCGGTCAGTGGTTATTTTGGACAAAAAATGTGAAACCATGTTTCCCTCGAACAAAAGCAAAACCAATGTGGAAAATAATTTGATAGCGTCTTTTGTTTTAAATCACGGAACTCAAATGAATAATAATGAACTGCCGGTGTTAGTGGTAAAGGCCATTACAGTCATATCAGTAAATGTAGAATATGATCGTCTGTCGGTAGAAGACACCAACCCCCACCCCTATCCAGCCCCACTACCCAAACTCCACAAACTTGTCACAATGCCATGCAGGATTATCTACAGAGCAGCATGGGAGAAAGATTGTGTGTCCTCAGATAACAACAGAGAACTTGAAAACTACCAAAGGAAGGTTTGTTGATAAGAGGGGCTGCAGTGAAGTTTAAGCAAGAATACCGCAGCAGCAAAGAAGAAAAGAAAAATGTAAACTTCTGAAATTCCATAAAAACAATCTCAGCCTCCAGCAGCTGCAATAAATGGATATCATTCTGCGACTGATTTGTTGACTAATTTTATCATAAAAATGTGAAAAATGGATCGTTTGTTAACATAACGTTAACTTTGCGGTGTGCGCTTTCATTCTCTTTCAGCGACTCTGTTTCTCTCTGCTCTCTCACACACGTACGCCTGCACACACACACAAACATGCACACGTACACACAAACACACACACACCTCCCACCTCCTCCGTTGGGATCCCAGGATGAAAGACATCATCAGGCGGTCCAGGAGGTTGCAGAAGCCGGTCGCGTCAACCCTGAATGGGCGGCGCACAGACGGGAGGACGGAGGGTGTTTTCCAACTTTAAAAGCACCGGAGCCGGCCCCTCTGACAAACCGCTCTGCGTCATAGACCTGTGGAGATTCTTTAAAACCTTCATTGGGTCGAAGAGAACCAAACTCACCTAAACCAGGGTCCCTTTAGCACCCGTACCTGCGCCGCTCTCCTATCCACCATTCCCGTTTCCTTTGGTGCGCAGTCCATCGCGTTGTGGTTCAAAGTTATACACTCGATTATTAACGATTCTTTTTCCGAAATATGCTTCCATTTATTGGTTTATCAAGAGAATCAGTTGTGTTTTGAATACTGTTATCGGTGAAGGCGTAGCACATTACAACCTTACAACCGGTGAAAGTTGCGCATCGCTTGTTGAATGCAGGATACCTTTTGCCTGAGCGTCAGTTCCAAGTTCAGCTTTGGAGCAACAACCGGCAAGGAGCGGGGACTCCAGGTTCTTACTTCTCTCGCCGCCGATATGAAGTCTGCAGAAGAAGGTAAGGTACTCTCCATGATTGTGCATCACTAGCAGTATACCCCTGCAGTACATATGGATTACCTGCTTTAGCTGTTCTTTGATTTAAAGATGCGTGGATACCAGGTGCTGCAGCTAATGCAAACTAAAAGGGGACTACGCATCAGGGCAAAATCGGGGTTAACCCTGTAAGATTATATTACTGAGAGCTGTCACTGCAATATAACCTAAGATTTTAAGAAATAATAATAATAATAAATCATTTATTTATTTAGATATTACGACTTTAATATTTTTGAAGAAACGTCTTGGCGTTCTTGGTGGTGTCACGAGTTTTTGTTTTTTTGTTTTTTTTTTTTTCTGTTAAAAGTCTCACAAAATAAATGCAACAGCGTATTTCGCCTGTGCTTAACTCTGCACAAGAATCAGTTAAGCTCAATTTACATCCACACCATTAGGTGTCTCCAGCTGTCTTTGCAGGTGCTTCTCATCCTGTGCAATGAAAGATGATGGGGTTACACTGTTGCTGTGACCTGCAGTCTTTCTTAAAATGTTCATGCCAGCTCATGTGTTTTACTTTTTCTATTTAAAAAAAATTCAAAATCTTCTCTGTATGGGACCATTTTAAAGGTCAGGATCAGTTGAGGAGCATAACTCAGAAGCTGCTAAATATTCTTTGCTTTCTTTGCCATCAAAAGCAAAGTCTCGGTTTTAAGCAGATTTAGAGGGAAAAATCTGATCAGAAGTCACTGATAGCCTTGTCTTAATTCATAGCGGTGATGTCACTGGCTTTCAGTGGATTTCAGGAATTTAATTTTGTCTTTGAGGTTAGAGACGGACGGGTGCAGGCTGTATTATTATTCAGCTCAGTCCCTCAATACTAAGCCTTATAATTTGCAACAGATGTGTGTGTGTGTATACATGTGTTTGTGAGTAAGAGGCAGCGCTGTGATCTGTGCATTCAGGGATGCTGGGTAACTTGCTTGACAAGGAGACGTGCTTAACCACACACAGCTCCAGCAGTGTGGCGAGGGCTGCTTTATTGTCACACACAAACTCACAGGCCCACAGACACTCGAATGCAAGCGCACAGACACACAGAGGCTGTGCTGGTGTTTTGCCATAGCCCATAGTCAGCCATGTGCGATAAGTGGCCCCAGAGTTCTTAGTTCCAGAGGCTGCAGATGACTTCTGTGGGCGACCACCTATCTCTCTATGAGGTCCCGTCACTCTGAGCCCAGCCTAGACCGCAATGCCTGCGGATAAACCCATCCGTTCTTTAGTCACACTCGTTTGGTTGTAGAGAGAGAATGTGTTTTGATCATGATAGCATAATTGAAAGAAATTGTTGAGGACAGAAAGAGCACGCTATAATTTGTGTTTTTCAAATTAAATCTGCTTGCACTGCATTTTCAGTGCATTGCAAACAATTGGAGAGGCACTGCCTCGTATTCACGAGTGACTCATTTTATTTCTCTTTTCTTCGCTTCACCCCACAAAATCTGATCTGGTTTCCTAATTCTGTTATTCAGCAGTGGTGATGCATGTGACCCGGAGAAGTCAAGTTTCAAGATCATGCAGCAGATAAGAGTGAAAGCCCCAGTGTCTTTGAGTGGGTGTTAGAAGAAGTACGTTGCAGCGCAGTGCACTGATCACACACACGTTCAAAAGGAAAAGGAAAAGGAAAAAAAGAAAAAGAAACGAAAAACAGCCGCAACTCTAAGCAAAGTCAGTCAGGCCTGAACTAAGGAGGTGTGTCACAAGGGGTAGAGTGGGCAGGAGATTATCATCTGTTCAAACCAGAGGAAAAGAGCATCAGAGAAGACTGAGCTAAAAGCAAAACTCGTCCTTATGTTCAAAAGAGTACGATGAGTGGTGCAGAAATGAGCTTTCAGCATGAAGAGCCGGAGTTTGATTTCAACTACATGTTTGAGTACAGTCAAGGTGCCCAGAAGGAAGGGGAGAAAGGTGGGTACCGGTAACTGCTATTCTCACATTATAATTCTGTGGAGCAGGCTGTAAAGGGGTTTGACATTTAGCCTTTTCTAACCCCACAGAGAAGCCACTTTTCTAAGTCTCTTGCTTTGTGAATAACGTGTTTCATAATTTTCAAAAAGGACAAGTTGAATTTAGAGTGTTTCTTTTTAATACTACATGTGCAGAAAGGAGTCCATTGTGTTACCACCTCTGAAAATAGAGTCTCATCAATTTGACCTTGCCTATTCACATATTTTATGTTATTTGACAGATCTGTCATTTCGTGTGATACGCAGCATTGTGGTTAACAGATATAGTATGGTTCATAGAGGGGAATGCCCTTTGCTGGGTTTCAGACTGAATGGTTTTATTTCTGTAGCTATTTTTACCCTCATTGACATTATCAATAAAAGGCAGGCGTGAGGTTTACTATTGTTGACATAGCAGCCAACCATGTCAAGACTAACTGAGGAGGCATGCCTACCTTCCAGGTTATCTGCACTGTATATGGTTGCACTGGATGTGATTTCCTCATGTACCTACCCGTTCTTGCCCTTTGTTTATGTGTGTACTGTGGTGTATCTGTGTGTAACACTAAAGCAAACTCTCATTGACTTAATCACATGCTCAGAGCGATGCGAGAGTGCTGTCAGTTTTCCACAGGGGAGGGCCTAATTCACTGAGTGAGTGATGCAATCAATCAAATAAAGCATCCATCAGCACTGCTGGAGGGATTCCTGTAGAGTACATATGACAGCAGGGTGTGCCAAATAAAGCCTTAGATGAACTGATCAAACAAACAGGGTGGCTGTGCAACTTGCGACTACACAGCAACCTCATACAGTAACCGCTTTGAGATGATTGCTAAGCTTCTCCAGATGTTTATAAAGATGTGGGCTAGTCAGAATCTGAAAAACATACTGGTGAGATTTGTGTAGGGGTATTGTTCTTAAATGTAATCAGAGCAATTCTAGAAATTACATTCCCTTACAACTAGACTGTATGCTTCATGCAAAACAAAGGGTTTTTTTCTACATTTGGTTGTGATGTGTTTCACAAACACATTTTTATTCAACATGTTTTCTTGATTTATTTTCTACCCTTTTCCAGTGAGGCTTCTTTTTATTTTATGAATCATATAAGTGTGGCATTTATCACGCTAGTGATTCAGAAAACTGGTTAACATTGTAAAGCGCTGCATATTAACCCAAAACCATGTCCTAAACCTAGACAAGTAGGTTTGGCGCATAAATAAAACATAAAACAAAAACATAAAACTAAGGGACTAAAAATAACAGTCTGACCCTGAAATCAACTGAGGGAAAGTCTTTTGCTTTATGCTTCCATTCTACAATAACCCGAACGTATGCTTTGGTGAACTTTTTCAGCCTTTTTTTTGTGGGGGCGGAAAAAAAAAAGTATAAATATGTATTAATATATGGTGGTTAAAAAAAAAAAAAAAGAAGAAGAAAAAAATGGAAAGCCTAAACAGAGGGACAGCAGCAGCAAAAGAGAGCAGGCATCGGTGACAAGTGACTTGACAGAGTGAGCATAAATATGTCAGAAATTGCATGGATAGAATGAAATGGAGGAGCTAGAGCAGAGGTGGGTTTGCAAAGCAGCTCGCAGAGGCAGCAGCAACTTTATGCAGGATGGGGTAGAATGGGAATTTGGTGAACTATTGCCTGATGTGGGCTGTTTGGCTTTTAAGACCACCTGATCTGCTGACTGAGCGTCACTCCAAGTCCTTCTTGAAATAATGCTCATTTTGAAAATGCAGTTTAGTTGTATGGGATCATCGTTTTTAGGAGAAAGTCAAGTTGAGTCAAAGTTTATTATTCACGTAATGCATTTGTTCTGGACTTTGCTTTGGAATGTAGCCACATATTGTGGGTCTCTTTTTGAGATATATTTCTTATTTTTCAGATGCATACAGCTACACGCCAAACGTCAGCCTGTCCCTTCCACTGGGCATGGGCAGCCCCTGTCTGGCCACTCAATACCATACCTTACAGTCCAGTCCAGTCATCTCTTGCCACCAGACAGGATACAGCAATGACAATCATGCAGCATCAGGTTATTACCTGCCCCACAGCTTGAGACCCAATGGAGCTCCAGCCCTAGAAAGCCCCCGCATTGAGATCACAGCCTACAGCCAGTACCCAGAGGATGAGGTAGAAGAGAGCAGCAGTGAGGACCACATTATCAAACGAGGGGTCAACTCCATCGTTACACTAACGCTGCCCAATGCAGACGGCTACCGTGATCCCAGCTGCCTCAGCCCTGCCAGCAGCATTTCTTCACGCAGCTGCAACTCTGAGGCGTCATCCTATGAGTCAGGGTTCTACAACTATGACAACTCCCCGCAGAACTCCCCCTGGCAGTCTCCCTGTGTTTCTCCCCGAGGATCATCCATGCTTCTGTCATGTCCACATGCCAGTGGCCCTGCAGGCTCCCCTCACCATTCACCATCCACCTCCCCTCAGATTGGAGCTGTGGCCGAAGAAGGCTGGGCAGCGCAACCTCGTGGCTCTAGACCAAACTCTCCTTCCTGCAGTGGGGGCGGCGGAGGCAATGGCGGTGGCATGGGGAAGAGAAAGTACAGCTTCAATGGCACCTCCTACC